>NC_051139.1:17402398-17425251 GCF_014839805.1 Manduca sexta
GCGACAGTGTGGTAATTAATTAATACAGGACTGATATTATTTTCTTATACACTTAATTTCGAAAACTCGTAAGATCAAGAACTACTTTAACGGTTCACCTAAGATCTTCAATTTCAGTTCCTTCCACTTCCTTTAGATTATTTATGTATCACCTTATAAATTAAATCATAAACTAATTTTAATAACTTTCTACGTGAATTTCAAACAGACAGACGTTGCGTAGAACAGCGACATCCACTTAACCACACACATTATGTACATACAGGTCAAGTTTACTTGCCGACATAACCTGTAATGAATTCATATAACACATCCTGCTGCAGTTCTGCGCACCTCGACGTATATAGGAACTGGGTTTTGATAAATGAATGATAACATTGTAAGCATGAGATAATTTATGTTACTGAATTAATAACATAAATGATCTGGTGGATTAATCCGATGGAGGTAAGATATATTTTATATCCGCGCGGATAGCGACGCAACCGTACACAAGGTGTTAAAACTCGTCATGCGGCCCACGTAAGTGTCGCGTACCGGGATCAGCCTGTGTATATCCGGTTCCAACAGGCCGACATAATTGTGTCGACTGCCGAGGGTAATCATCTCTCGGTAGTCGACATTCCGATAGACCCCACTCCACTTACCGTGGCTAGTCATTTCTGAGACAGATTTTAGTTGCATCTCTATCTGCCCCTTTAAAAAGTTAAGAATGGGTTTTGTTTTAAATAATATGGTCATGTCCTATTACTATCAAAATACATCGCTATGAGTCCCACATTGTGATAGGGAGTGACTAACGGTATGTCACGCAAATTTAACGTGAATATTTTAACAAGGGACTGACTACTCGAACCATCCACCCGTAATGATATGACCGCCCACAAAGAATAGCAACATCATCAAGATTTATGGACTAACAAACCTTTCATATCACCGCTGGGCTTTTCATCCAGACACATGGGATATTATCGTATATTACCCATAAATTATAGTCCACGACATCGAGATACTGCGCATGGACACTAATGGCGGTAGAAATAAACATTAAGTACTTACGGAAACCGGATCTTCAAAGGGCAAAGAAAAAGCTTTGTCATTTTCCTCATGTCTGATTGTAATGCCCACTTTGGTAAGACTCGGTAATGGTGCTGACGAGCTGCTTAAATAGACAAAATAAAATAAAATACTTTATTTATCACGTAGGCGAACATAGCACTTATGATAAGGTACATGAGAATATTTCATTATAATTATATAATTAAAATGCCTCCAATTAAGTCGCTTATATAACTAGACATTATATATTGGTCATAAAACAGATGAGAGTACAAAGTAAATAAAGAAGCCAGCTCAGGATGGCAGGGAAGTAGCTTCGCAAAGGCTCAAAGGTCAGATTACCAAAAAAGATGCATTAATTTCAGTGGCACATGATTGTAAGTAAAATTAAACATTCAATTTAATTAAACACAAGCACAGTACATATTTACAGCTCTATAAAAAAATATTATCCATCAAACTTCTATCTCTACATCTCGTAAAAGCTTTATATCTACACTCCATAACCCTGTGATATCAGTCTAAGCTCAGTTATTATGAAAAAAACACAAATGGATTCTTTTATTCATAAACATTATGATATGAAATAGTGCTGTGCTTGGTTTAATCGAGTATTTGTTTAGCTTTAGGACTCGGTATATAGTAATTTGTATTTAAAATGTCTCATTATTGATCATTCTTACGCAAATGAACGCGGTTATAATACTAAGATATTAAATTAATCTAAAATCAAATCGATCCACCAACTCATAAGTTGACTCGAGTAGTTTTCTTTGAGTGACTCGGTAATAGCACTATTAAAAGCATTATTTTAAATTCTCCAAGATCTAATTTGGACTTTAAATACCTATAAAAAGACAATTATACAAATATAACAAAATTACGACCACAATTCCCAGAGATTAAATAAAAGATGCCATATTATAAAATATCTCTATTCAGTATATTAACTTTATCGTTTGTATAATATTTTTGGACTCTTACAACTACAATAAAGACTCGACACTAGCGAGTCTCGGGACTCTAGTCCCGTCCCTAATCCCGCACCCTATTCACAATAAGTCACGCGCGTTTATCTCGCGCTGTTCCCGTTACTTTCCCGTAAGGCACACATTTTCCCGGATTAATATTTTTTTAACTTGTCACAAGTCGGTTGCAGCGATTAGATGAGATGTTCTCCGCTTTTTTCTCCCTGGTTAAATAACAGAAAAATAAAGTCCGCTTTATGATTTATGAGGTTGTTCGGTAGACCATGTTTTAGTTATGTTTAGGATAAAAAAAAATAACTCAAGTTTATAAAATGGAACTTAATAGCCAAATAAAAATACGATATTGACAGACAAATAAATCACCACCGAAAAGAAAAAAAATGCAGAAATTTAAAGATCTTTCGTATCTCGTTTAATAGTAATTTACAAGGTAGACTGCCTGCCAAATACTCTTTTCCTTTAAAACTTAATAGTACGAGGACAAACATAATGAAGTATACAAAGGCATGACGTCATATGTCATATAACACATGTCATGAATACCATATCCGTAAATCACAACACCTTAAACATTCATAGAATTTTTATAAAAATCCGACGTTTTCCAAACTCATGGACACCCAACGTCCAAGCAGTTAGTACAGAATGGAAGAAATTAAAGAAAAAAAACGTTATGAATGAGAAATGCAGAGATTTTTTATTAACGGACTGTAATCTAGGCCCGCGTTGATAGGTTAAGTGTCGGAAAAAAACGGCGTTTCATGTAAATTCTTGCGAACAAGGGTTTTGTGAAGGCTCTTGAGCACTTTTACGGATTGATACTTCTGTATGGCTAATGAGTTTTCTTGCTAAGTATACTTTTTTAGGTTAAAAGAATAAGCTTATTTTATAGTACTTGCTTTTCATGTTTGAATGAAATGTGTTTCCTGTTAGAATTCGTATCCAAAATAGTGAAAAGCTCACCACCCAGTAATTGAGAGCATTTTTTTCTATATTTTTGATTACGTCACACATAAATGAAATAAAATTAGTTTTCAGAATTCATCGCGGTATTTTTGTTCAATTTTGTCCTGACGTTTCGCAGACTAATGCTTATATAGTCCCTACTTCTTCACCCTTTTGTATAATTGTAAAATGTAGGTAGATATAGCAACTTTCACTTGGATAACCAACACCTCAGTCCGCCCCGTGACAACGAATGCTGCAAAATTTTCGAAACGTCAATTATAATAAAAAAACCGCAATAACATCCGAAAACTAATTTATTTCAATGTCTAACAATCGCGTAAACATCATAATTGATTAATTGTTTCCGAAATAAAACATTAGGTACTAATATATTCCCTAGGCTAAATAATTGATAATTCTATTCTGATATTGCATGAAAGCCCAAACAATAAGGAATAAATTGAAATTTACCAACATTATTATTTAGTTCAAATAATAATAAATAATAATATCAGCCCTGTATTATATACTTGCCCACTGCTGAGCACGGGCCTCCTCTACTACTGAGAGGGATTAGGCCTTAGTCCACCACGCTGGCCTAGTGCGGATTGGTAGACTTCACACACCTTCGAAATTCCTATAGAGAACTTCTCAGATGTGCAGGTTTCCTCACGATGTTTTCCTTCACCGTTAAAGCGAACGATAAATTCACAAAGAATACACACATGATTTTTTTAGAAAAGTCAGAGGTGTGTGCCCTTGGGATTTGAACCTGCGGACATTCGTCTCGGCATTCCGTTCCACACCCAACTAGGCTATCGCCGCTTATTTAGTTCAAAATTTACCAAAAATCAAGGTAGTGACGAGCAGAAATTTTCTGAAAGGAAACCCACTACAACACATAGGTACTTATTTGCATGAATTCGTTCTGCAAATCTATCTAATGATAATTAGACACTGCATAAATTCTACATAAGGGAAAGCCGACAGAAATCGGCTTGTATGAACCCCTTCGCCACTGCATCAAGGGTAAGTAAGTAACTGGTGGTAGGACTCTCATATTTGAGAGTCCGCGTGGGTAATTTACTACCGCAATGTCTATTTCTGCCGCCAAGCAGCAGTGTGAAGTCACTGTTGTGTTCCGGTTAGAAGGATATCGTAACCAGTGTAACAACTGTACATAATAAGGCTTAACATTTAATGTCTCAGGATGACGAGCGCAGTGGAATACCAAACAATACTTTATAATTCAAGTTACTGGATGGTGTTTCTGCTGTTTATGGGCGGTCGTATCGCTTACCACTAGGCAAACGACAAGCTCGTCTCGTCATTCAAAACAATAAAATAAGTAAATACAAATAAACATCAGACGGAGTCGCGAGCCCAGCTTGTGCCGTATGTAGATGCAGTTGATCTGTGATCCCCTTCGGCGGTGATATCAAGTGGGATGGAAACTTCGGCAGCTGTCTGAGAGCACATCTCCGTTATATTACTCAGTGTTTGCGTTGCGTACACTAAAGGAAATATTGGTCTTACGAGAAATTTCATGTTTATGATTTGAACTTCAATTGCAGGCTTCTAAGTATTATTAGAGCTCTCTGTTGTAGAATGAATTGTAGCAGGAGAGAAAATAAAATTGTATTGGCATTGAATGGCGAAGCGAGCATATCGCTCGCCTGATGGTAAGCGTTTCTTCGGCCCTTAGAGTAACAACATACAGAACTTTTAATAAAAATAAAATCGTAATTATTTGTTAAACTAACTTAGTGTAAGCCCTATTGTAACTAACATTATGAGTCTTGGTACTTGAAAATAAAAACATTATTATTATTACTATTTGAATTACGAACTGCGTGACACTCCACTGCGCTCGTCACCCTGAGAAATATTTCAAATGGTCAGTAATTACCCTGGCTAGAATGTCCGTCAAATGGAACACAATAAGGCATGCACACTGCTGCTCGGCGATAGAAATAGACATTACCTACCATAATGAGTCCTCATATACGAAAGACCTGCCACCAGTTTGTCACTAAATGAAGTTGATTTAAATAGTACCACTATTTATGACAATTCGTGACGTGAGATACTTTGTATGTATTTCTAGTTGGTAATCCTTTGCTAAAAATAAAACATTTGCTGATAATAAATAATATAGAAAAATAAGCTTTATTTCCACTCAACTAGGATCTACAATTATAATTACACCAATAAAGTCTTCTGCAGTCACAAATCATTTATTGATCTACTACACTCACGGCTTAGAGAACTTGACTAGAATTTGTGAAAATATTAAAGAAGATAAAAAATACTCGGTGAAAATTTAAGGCAATGCAGGTAAAACACTTTTATTTCTCGGAATCTTTTCATTTTAGAATCGTTTCACTGAAAACTCAAGAGCCCATTCAACACAAATGCTTTCAAACATTCCTACTAACTGAGCTGGGACTGTATTTTTCTATAATTCCTCTAATACTTCAAACATCTAAAAATAAAGGCTTCATACCATTAAATCCTTTCTGCTAAATCCAACTTAACATTGTTATCTTCAAACGCAGTTTCTTTTGTCCAAATCACAAACGTAAATCCTTATTTATACTAACAAACCCTTAAACCTCATAAATCCAAAAAAGAAACTAACAGATATATTTAAGTAAACCAAATCTAACAATAACAATAAGAAACAAAGATGGGTATTTATATAAAGATATAAAGTAGGCGCCATTTAACCGTGTGCACAAAGTAAAAGGGTGTAATAATCATGAACATAAATCCGTCCATTAGTGGTTAAAAGCCCACGATATTCGGCGAGTAAGACGTACAGCGGCTGACCAATATTATAATAAAAGTGGACGAGACGCCGCCGGCTAAAATCTGCAATATTGTGGCAATAACGTGCTCGCAATGAAGTTTTCGCGCGATGTACAGATCGTGCGGATTGGCAAGAGATTTTTTATTGAAAATAATGATTGTATTTTTAGCCATGTTTGTTTTATTTGCCTTACCTTTCCCCCGAAAGGGTAGACAGAGACGCAACTGGTGCACCGCCGTGTATATTCCGTCCCATAATGAGATAAGGGGAAATCCTATCGCCATATCGAACACAAAATCTAGATTTCAGGCTGATACTGTGTAGAAAACTCAATATAACTTTGCCCGACCCGAATACCAAAATCATGGACCCGCTGCTCATCATAAACGAAAGCGAGATTAAGTAGAGTTAGTCTATCAAAAATCATGCTCGCGGAAAAACAGAAAGTTGTGACTATACTTATTATCTATAGTGTCGATGTACACAATTCAAGTTTTATCTACCTGATTAATTTATGGCATCTTCATCATCATCATCAGCCCGTTACAGTCCACTGCTGGATATAGGTCTCTCCCAAGGTACGCCACAGAGCTCGGTCAGCTGCTTTATGCAAGTCACTGCAGGCACTCTAGTGTAAATCTTCCCATATACGCATAACATTTCAATAATCGTAATATTTATAATATATTAAAACTTACGCGAGACAGAAGTTAATCGAAAGCATCACGGCTTTTACTCATTTATATGTGGTCGCAATCGTCGACCAGTTTCAACCTATTAAAGTCATCTTCAAGGGCGAGTGCTAGGAGGAAGTCGCGACGCGGAGGCCTCTCGATCACTGGGATATGTAATCAGTTTTTGTTTTCGACTAACCGATGTTTAATTATTTTTAATTTAAAAATGTTGTCCAAATTTTGTAGCTGTGTGTCCACTAACCTGAGGCTATCGTTAAATTTTATTTAAGTTTCAAACTTGTTAAGGAGACGTGTTATCCCGCCGGGCGCCAACCTATAAGGTTTATGTACATTTATATTCTATTTTCAGGTCGTTTGTACCGCTATATTGAATGCAGTTGGACACCTGCTGCGTATATGAGCTGTCACTTTGTAGTAGAACAGGGATGGCGAACATTTATGGTGGCATTATTTATAAAAAAATCAGGACCGGTTTTATCTATTCCAGTGTCATTTTAAGGATTTTTTATCACAAATGCTTTTGTTTTTTTTTAACGGGGTTCCGCAGAGGCTCCCCCGCACCTTCAAAAAGAAAGATAAATATACAATGTTTGACGTATTACTTTGTCACTGGTTCACCATCCCTGCTGTAGAAGATAAACAGATAAGTTTGGTCACTATGACAAACAATCACCATATGATCAATGCCTGTCAAGGGATTGAGAGCTGTTTGATTATTTAAGGAGAAAAATTGCCTTGGAAGAGTAGTACGGATTTGTTAGGACTCTCGCAGACTCACTGACGAAACATAATAGCGAAACTGACACTTGAATTGTTTGTACTTAAAATTATCTGTACGACTTCTTATGTATAACTTTGTCCGATATCCGATTTTAATTAAATACAGTCTATATTCTGCCCCTAATTGTACCGTATCCTGTATCAACTACATAATTTTTTTCAATAGTTTCCATAACCGAAAGTATGTTTTTTTTTTTAAATCTGTATTTAAGAAGCTTGGTCGTTATTTCACGACTCGCTCCGTACGTCCACTTTTACCCGTGTCTACTAACTTTTGATGAAATCATTTTTTTTTTTATAAAGCCTTAGCTTCTTCTGATACAGGAAAAGACAAAAAACTATTTATGCTGCCCACATTAAAGCTCAAAGTATCAGGCCCATTCCGCACACACTCCGACAAAACATGATGTGCGTCATCTCTTACTCCACAGTCAAAGCAGTTTGGGGAGTCTGACGCCTGCATAAGATGCTTAAACATATATGTCGAAATGTGCCCAGAGCAGAGCCTCTTTACTGCCACTAGCTCATTTGTCAATAAATTATTCCTCGCAAATAAAACAGTAAAACGCTCTATATACCCTGAAATACCCGCTAGTATACCTCTGTCTATTCCTTAAAGCAAACATCAAAACCAAAATACGTAACATTTCCATGCATCAAAAAAATATCACCCGTACTTCAGTCCAATATTTTCGTTTGAAATCAACGTTATTTTTCCACGTTTGTAAATACAAGTTACTCTGCGGTTCATCCAAACGGCAAATATGTCTGTAACAAAAAAAATAGTGTTTTTGGATGCCATTTGAATGGAAACTATAATTGATCAAATTTTAATTAATTAACTCATTCACTATAAATGTTATCTATCAGAAAATGTTTTGAGAATCAGTCTGGGTCGAGCGCTTTTCTATTTCTGCTTACATGCGCAGCATTGTGTCTGTCTGCTTGCTAAAATCATCCATTTCGGTTTCATAGTTTCAGCTTTTACTTCTAACAAACAAAACATCTTCACAAATCTCTGAATTGAATGAATGAATCCCTCCTAGCCGAATTTCAGGTACGGCAGCAAACTTTAACGGATATCAACTAGGTACGCAGGAGATATTATAGCGTACAAGTGTGTGTGTGCGCAATACACAGGTGCTCTCTCTGTTTCTTCACTCCCTTAATCCGCTGAGACGGCAAAAGCGACATGACCGGAGTGAGATCAAGCGACAACGGTTTTATATGCTATCCAACGTTCAGGGATATCACACCGGATATCAACTTCCTGGATTCGATTTGCGACTTGGAAAATGGAAAAGCCCAGTAACAATTATTTTGCACACCCCCATCGGGGATTTAAACCCAGGACCTTAGCGCTGTAGTCGTACTCCTACGCAGGCTGTTTCTGGTCTTTGAACATATTAATAACATATGATAACATAGGCCTCTTCTAAATATTTCCAAACAGACCTCTCAAAAGCAGCGCCCAACCAGCATGGTGGGACCTATTTTCAGTAGTAAACTATATATAACTCATGATGATGCTTTATATGCTAACGCTTTAGCGACTAATAAATGTTTTAGGGACAGACTTACCTACAAAATCGCACTGGTATTAAACACAAAGGAAATCCAAGATCCCTCATCACAAACCTCGGTCCAATCACTGTAAACTATTGTTTCCTGTAAATTCCATTATCGACTCTCGCTCCGCACCGTTTAACATCTCTAAGAAACATCAATTACAAAGGTCAATATCCAAGTCCCCTTGATATAAAGACGGATAGGTCCATGGTTTTTACTCGTATTTCGGACCCATGGATCGTTAGGACCTCCATTTCGGTAATAGCGCCGCTTTGACCCCTGTTTTATTGTGTCACTTTGGTTTTTAATCACGGTAAACATGTTTTAGGAACTCTTTGTTGATTGAACATGTTTTTGTTTATTTAAGAAGGAAACAAATAGAAAGAAGAAGGAAAAAAAATCGGCAATGTAGTGTTATTTTGACATTACGTTACTAAATCAAACAACCTAGTTGGGTGTGGAACGGACTGCCGAGACGAATGTCCGCAGGTACAAATTCCATAGGCACACTCGTCTGACTTTTAAAAAAATAAATAATATTTGTGTCTTTGTAAATTACCGCTTGCTTTAACGGTGAAGGAAAACGTCGTGAGGAAAACTGCATACCTAAGAAGTTCTCTATAGGAGTTTTGAGGGTGTGTGATGTGTACCAATCCGCGTTAGGCCAGCGTGGTGGACTAAGACTAATTCCTCTGTGGAGTAAAGGAAGCCCGCGGCCAAGTAGGACTGTATTTAATACAGGGCTGATATTATTATATTTATTACTTGTCTTCTCGAAAATAATACTATACAATAAATTATTCTGACCATAGATGGGTATAATGCTCAAAAAATTGGAAAATTAAAACTTAGATTTTTGCTAAAAATATTGAATATCCGTCAGCAATTTTTGACGGAATTTTAGCTGAAGTAAAGATGAGTATGTTGATACATTATTTGACATAAATATAAAGTAGAAAAAACAAGAATTCAGACAAAAAAAAACAATGCTAAAATAAATAAAACTTGCATCACAGCCTATAATGTTTGCTGTTTATCTTGACGAATGTTTCCTTAAACACAATCCAATCACTTTTTTCTTTTGTTTACATATCGTTGATCGACACACCATCATATAGGTCACCTTATTTAAAGTGATTTTTATCGGTGCTCCACAATGTTGCTTCACTGAAGCTGATGTTAAGCAAATTGAAGCCCCAAGAAATTGCCGACCGGCAAGATTTTAGGCATCTATAAACAACATTTTGGACAGAACGTTTAGGCGCTAGTTGCTACTGGTACTAAAAAAGAGTAGAGTATAATGATTTATTAAGTTTATGAGAATGTTAGACATTAAAATTAAACTATTTTTCGGATTTTATCGCGGTTTTCATATTTTAGTTTTCTCCCGACGTTTCGAAGACTTTACAGCCTTTGTGGTCGCGGGGAGTTCCCAAGACCCCCCCCCCCCACGTGAAACGTTTGGAGAAAACTAAAATATTAAATCCGCGATAAAATCCGAAAAAACGTTTGATTTTAATAAAAATAATAGAGATTAAGCGCCATTGTAGAAAACACGATCAGCAACAGGGAATCGAACCCAAGTGAGAAACAAAAACTACTCATTGAGCCATGAAGTCATTGTTCCTGAATAAATTACTAATATATGTACCCCTAGGGTATGGACCCGAACAGACGACCATAAATTCTTCCTCAATATATTGGGTCTTAACGTCTTTTCCGTAGAATTGGGAATAATATTTGTGGCCACGAAAGGAGTTTAGCAGATATTTAGGTGTTTATTCCAGGGCCACCAATGTAGAAAAAAATATTTTACTCCTTAATTTATCTTACTTAAATTAAAAAGGCGATAGTTTGTGAAAATGTTTGGAATTATAGATATTTGTTATAAGTAAGTACACAGAAACAACGGCGCAGATTCTCAACGAAAATGAGCAAGGTACGCAGGAAATACAATAGTGCACAAGTTTGTGCACAATACACAAGCACTCTCTGTTCTTTCACTCTCATAGTCCGGTGAGACGGCAATCCGACATCCGACCGGAGAGAAATCAGAAACAGGACCATCAGCTTTACGTACTTTCCAAGGTACAAAGGTATTACACCGTCAACTCCTGACTCCGAGCTGCGAATGAGTAATTTTGAAGATAGAAAACCCTTATTTTGGTCAAACCCGGGATTCAAACCTATAACCTCAGTAGGTAATCGTACGCATTACAACGCAACTGAGGCAATCAAAAGGTAAGTACATAGTGTTGACGAGGAAGAAGAAAACATCAAGATATCCAATACTTCTCGCTTATAAATTCGTCTTTTTCTAGGCCCCGGCCGTTAGACATCCCGCGTGCACAAGAGTGACAATTTGGGCACTCTCGGAGGACTGACCCCATCGACAATAGCTGCTAAATGCCCCGAATTTATCGCCTCACGCCGACACCATTTTTATCTAGGTTTTTAAGACAAGAAATGTATATAGGAAACGTTTATATTCGTATAAATAATGATGGAATTTAATTATTGAAACATAAATGAGTGGGCATTTTGTTCTCGATAGACACTATCGCTTTGTCTATTTTTACAATTAATCTGCAATTATGTATTACGCTGTAAAATATACTAGCTAATTTACTAACTATTAAGTATCATGGGACTTAACATTTATTGTCTTAGGATGAAGGTGCCTATATATATTTAATGTCTATTTTGTAAATACTGGGCTTTTTCTTGTGGCACCGCATGCGTCGACGTCTATTCCCTGCATAAAGTTAATCCATCATAGTCGTCAGGGACTAAAACAGGGGGTAACAAAGTAGAAGAAAATCAAACTGGGTTATGTAGTTGTTAAGTTTATTTTACAAACGAATAAAAAATTATGTTTATAAAATTTGTTTACATTTAGTACATCATTAAATTGTCTTTTACGACGGTCATTAGCAAATTTTTATAATTTAAGTTATAACTAACTTTTCAGACGACCAATACCTCAGTGCACCACATGACCATGAAGGCTGTACTCTTCGAAACATCAGGAGAAATTATAATATACACCGCAATAAAATCCAAAAACTAAATACCTCCATGTCAAAAACTTGCGTAAAACTTCAAAAACTACTCTATAATTAAAATAGAATCCCTTTGCCTTGTTCACTCAAATTTTAGATACAGAATCTAATACATTATTGGCACAATGGGTATAATTGTGTTATATTTATTTTAATTTTTTGTTTTAATATCTTCTTTACATGTTATACTGATGTTGTCTCAATAATAAAATCTTTCTTTCTTTAATCTCAAGCGGGATGAACGTCTTATAAAATACCACCAAAAGTATATAAACAAAAAGTCACGTAATGATATTGTCGCGGCGAAATATGACGGTGCTTACCCGTGATATGAAACAGAGATGAGAGAATTGCTTCTTTCGGCTATACTATATCAATGTCGCGTATATTACAGCATAACTTGTTTTCTGTTTGTTTTTTGTACGGATTTGGCAAAGTCTCCACTGCACCTGATGGTAAATGGAGTGAGGTCTAATAGAATGGCGACTGACGAGAGATGATTACCCCTCGAGAGTCGACATAATTATGCCGGCCTGTTGAACAGTATATACACAGGCTGATTTCGGAAAGCGACATACTTACGTGGGCCACAATGGTGGGTTTTAACACCTTGTGTACGGTGGTCGATTTCCAGGCGGTTATAATATATCCTACCACCAGAAAAATATATATGACGAGACGAGAAAGACGCTCGTCTTATGGTTAATCAGTAGTATCATCACATCAAATTACAACACGCAGATCTTACCTATCCGGATAAAGTGTTCGGTGAATCAATTAATTCTCTACTCGACAACAAACGGCATAAACTTGTTATCTTATCTGTTTAGTTAATATCTGTTTCATTCACTATCAGTGAAGTTATTTCGTTGTGAAAAAAAAAAGTTAGGTCTTACTTATTAAACTTTATCCTACGTTAAAAAAAAATAATCCCAGCCTTAGAGCATATATATCTATTCCTAATATTTTCCTTCCTCACAAAATTCAAAATTCGAACGCAACACAATAACATTGCCAATAATAGCAATTTAACGACAATTAAAATCGGCTTTAGCATAATAAAAACCGTTTACCGTCGGATTCTAAAAACCACCGCATATAGACAGAATTAAGGTAATCCCGCAAGATTAGCGACCAAACGCGGCGAGCCGGCGCATCCGACCCGGCTAATCCGGATAAAGCCGGTTCGGACCGGCCGAAACCGGTTACACGGCCGAAAAGCCGCTTCAGCCACTTGGGTATTTATTTTTTGCGGCATAAGTGTTCGATAATTTATCGGATGATTTGACGGGGGGCATTATGCGGGGATCGTGGTCAATTCTGTATAAATATGGAGACAAGTTTATTCAACAATGTTAGTACAGGGCCGGATTCAGAATAGAGAACGTGTGAAATGTCCCCCAACTTGAAGTACTCTATTTAATGAATTAATTTGATATGTCTTGTTACAAAACCAACTATCGAGGAATGGTTTAAAATTATCGTACATTATTTAAAATTACCTATCAGTTAGCTTGTACTCAATTTCAATCATAGACTATAATGAAGAAATAGAGTTCCAACTATCACGTAGACCAATAACAACACGCGTTTCATTTACCAACCCGGTTGTATCGAAAATACAACTACTTAAAACCTCTTACAAAATATTTCACCATAATATGTCACCGATGGACAATAAAATATATTACTACGAACAACAGAGTCTTAATTCAAAAAGCACTAACATCCGAACCGATCAAGACCTAAGTCCTAACTTATTACAAACAACGCGTCGTAAACTTGGTGCATCTTTACGACTCCAACTCCACACTCGTTTTATTGTTCACTTCACTACAATGTCATTATTCGGAATATTACGTTCTAAGGGTAACTGCACACCAGTGGAAGGGTCCATAATCCGATTCCTACCGGCTTCTCTTTCGTAATTTATGTAAAATCTAATTATCATTGGAACGATTTGCAGACAGCATTTATGCATATTAGTACCTATGTTATGTTGTATAGAGTTCCCTTTCGGAAAACTTCACACTTCTTCACTACACACTACACACACGGTGTTTTATTATCTGTTAAGTTAGATAGGCATTTTAGTATTCGGTGAGCAACGGCTTGGCTGTGCTTCTGGCATTGCAAATTCAATGGGGTCGGATGCTGCCTACCATCAGGCGGACCGCTTGCTCGTTTATCTACTAAGCCAAAAAAAAGATACAAATTTATGGGAAATTCAAATTAACAAAACGCAATAACCAATCTTGACTGCCTTGATGGCGTAGTTGTATTACGGCACGACTGCAGTGCTGAGGTTTTGGATTCGATCACCTTGTCGGGCAAAGTTATTTTGTTTTTTTTAGGATCAACGCGGAGTCCAGAAATTGTGCCCGATATGTTGATAGGCTTACCCTCTATCATACCATGGCACGGAATACACACGGTGGAAAATGGGTGGCACCAGTTACGCCTCTGCCTACCTCTTTGGGGATAAAAGGCATGAGTGTCCATTATATTAGTAACATAAAAATAAAAAGTAAAATTTGAAGTTATAATATTAACAATAAGACGTAGATCTCATCAGTAACTAAATAAAAAATAAAAAAATAAAACATATCTGCCTGATCTATTGGATATAGCCTGATGAATCTTATCTCACTGGAATACGGAGTATTTTTCAATAAAATACAATCGTGTGCCGTATCCCTAAAATGAACATCTGGATCTTTGACGTATTTATTTAGTATCTTAGACGTAGAACCATCTTAATATTGTAGAAACGTACCTATCAACGAAACATATGCGGGTTTCAACATTGCTTTTGTTATGTCAACGATATATAAATCCGTATAAGAATACCTTGTAGTCGCCATTTTGTTTTGTACGCCACTTTAGCGGTGTATGGGTTAACGCCGCTGTAGAGGAACAGATGGTTGCGTTCCTCTATGGAAGAGAAAGATTTCCAGTCAGGCAGATGTTGCGTCTGACCGGCCGCGGTCCCTCCGACGGTTCTTATTTGGAGGTGGTATATACGCTGCGCGTCGCGCAAATTCTGCTATCGCAAGCCAGAACCGTCTGTCGCCATCTAGTGTGATTGCTGTGTGATATCACTACAATTGTGTCAAAGCATCGATCATATTGCAGTTCCGGCGATGTTGAGATGGCGGTATATGCATTGATTGTAACGCCGCAGGTATCTTAGTGGCGAAGGGTGAATTTTTTTAAAAGATAATCCGAGCCATAAATATCTTTAGTTAACATATCGCAGCCAATTTAACAGAAAACAAAAACTAAGATTAACGTAAATAAACCTAAACGCGCGGCGCCTAAATGTAAATTTTTAATATTCCCTATACCTACTCAACATAACAAAGAAATTTTCGTAACTGATACCTAGCATTAACTAGCAACATTAAACCTCACATGTAATTTAAAAAAGCTGTACAAATCAAATGTCATTGAAGTTGAAACCAATCAGATATAAACGGACAAACAATAGAGTTGAAAATGCACCGGAAGGCATTTTTCACCCCTACACTGGATGTCACCGTGAAAGAGTACCGGCCAATTAGAAGGGCTTATTGTTTACCTACCCTTCCGGTGTATTTTACACGCTTTATTCATTTTAGGGTTGAACTGACCGGAAAAATGTGAAAATGTTTTAAAAGTTTCAACAAAAAGTTTTTTCGAAATCCTTTTTTAAAATAATATTTTTAAAAACTCTTGATGAAAAATGTAAGCCTTTTGTAATGATGTATTTAATCTGGGTAACGAGGATGGATTTCACAAGATATATATTTAAGGCCCGGGGCTTTGATACTTCGACATATGACATACGTTTTGGGATGGGGTAAGGAATATATGAGTATTTGTTTGTTTTTTTTTGTACTAGCACGTCAAAAGGACCCCACTGCATCACTGACAAAAGTAAATCTTGCGACAAGATTTTATCTCATAATATAAAACTATGATTGATTCAATTATAGTTTTTTTAAGACCATATCAATAAAAAAAAGCTTTTGCTTCGAAAATGTTTTTTTACTATTCATTTAAAGCATTAATTGGGCCTATTTAGTATCTACAAAATAATTGTATGTACTTTAATAATATTCTGTTACAGTTCTAAATTTGTACCTTATTTTTAGTACTCACTTAATTGCATACAAATAAACAAAAAAAAAAACACATATAACACCTTTATCACCGATGGGGAAGGAAAAAAGGCAACCAGGGCACCCACTTTTCGCCATGTGTGTTCCGTTCAATGATTTGATAGCGGCAAGCCAATTGCCATATCGGGTACTAATTCCAAACTTCGAACACCAAAACCTAACATCACTGCCCGACCTGGAAATCGAACACAGGACCTTAAAGCGATGCACCACGCATAGAACTCCGCCCCCTAGTCAGTCAATGCTCCACTTAACCAAAATTTTGTATTTGGTACGTACCTTTTTTAACAATCCTTTTTCATTAATTTCCTCTATGGCGTCCATTCACATCCCTGCTGCTGCGAGCAATACTACGTCAGGTGTATTTTATCGCCCTACTCTCCCCCAACGACACACACACATTCACAATAATAGTTTTTTGTAACGCTATAATCAAAGGCAAATGTTTGAAGATTTCTGAAATACACATTCTTAATTTTTTTTCCTTAGTATGTTTCGATGGATGAGACTTTTGCCTATAAATTAATATGTAGTTCTAACTTACTATTACTTGATAACTATTACGTGATCCAGGAATAAGCTCTTATCTTATACCTATAAGAAAAGAGCCTGCATTAAATTTAGGTAAATTGACAGAATTTTTTATAGTGGTGGAGCCTTGTATCCAACCCAGACTGACCACCGTACATAAGGTGTATAACCATTGCCCACGTGAGCCGCGTTCAGAGATCCGCCTATGTACACCCAGTTCAAACAGGCCGGCGTAAATATGGCAACTGGCGTGGAAACGCTCGTCAGATAGCAGATAGAGTACAGACTTTATTTTGACCCCACTCCGCTCACCATCAGGTTCAGTAGGAAAATTAACCTTGCTCGTATAAAAAAGATATACCTATCATACCTACATCATAAATCTTGTTTCCTACAAAGCATATGATTAATTTCACAATTATGCCCCGGGACATCGTTTTTCTAACAATACCCGGGTATAAATTAGCATGATCTTCCGGGAATCAGCTTTTTGCCCGGGATTATTATAAAGGAGCGTGCATATCGGGTTTTTGCAGCGTAATGATTTATAGCCTTTGCTTTGGACTCTTTGGGTCAATACCTTCAGTTCTTTAATGTTATCCAAGTGGATTAGATAATGTGATTCTTTGAAATGTTTTATAATATTTACATAGAGTACTTGGTGGATGTAGTTACATCTACCGCACTCACGGCTCAGGTTCAATCCTTGTAAATGAAAATGGACGCTTCCCGTAGTACATGGCACTCTTCTGCTTCTCCCTCAAAGGCAATAGCTGTAATGCTATAAGTGTGCTCCACGATTAGTTGTTATAGAAAAGCAAGCAAAGGAATCAAGGATCACCCGATGATAATGATTAATCGCTACTGATTTCTACAAGGTGGACGGACGACCTGGCTAAGTCGCAGGAAGTCGCTGGATGCAGGCCACTTCCAACAGGTCGACATGGAGATCCTTGGGGGTAGACTATGTTCAGCAGTGGAATTCCTGTGGCTGAGATGATGATGATTATATCTATTCTAAACATTGTACCAGGACTTTACACAGACGGAGACGCGCTTCGACGACTTCCCTCCGCGCGCGCGCACGGTGCGGTGACGTACTTACGCACTGATTATTAAAATTGTGCAAATTGCGTTTAGGGTTTGATTATCGGCTCGTGGGCTGTTTCTGGTTGTGTGGTGTTGTTCTGTGTACTACGGCCCGTAAGTTTTTGAGTGTTTTATTTCGGATTTTTGAAATAATTATCAAATTGTTTCATCGGTAAGTGCTTTTATTTTTATTTTTATTGCGAGGGTACTTGGCCGGTTGCCGTAAAGGTAATAAGTATTTCTATTCCGTGTATTTGCCATTTAACTTAGTATTTTTAATAGCGTTTAATTCAATTTAACATGCCAAATAATAACGACGACCCGCCTGATCGGGGTCCAAACCCTTTTCGTAAAAGCGGAATAATATCGAGATCGCCTTCTTCCGCAAAACCCAAGCGACTTTTAGTGAAAATTCGCCGTCAATCAATGCTTTACCGGAAATAAATCGATCCGCATCTCAAAATACGGTTTCGCCTAGGTCCGACGATAACATTGAAAAAGAGGATAATTATTGCGATTTGGTTTCTGAGGCCGCGAATTATTTGTCCAAAATAAATGAACTCGTGAATGATCAGGGTTCACGTATGAACGTCGCGAATAAGTCTGCGATAATGGACTTTACTCAGCGCATCACAGCAATCGTTTCGGTGTTGGCCCTAAAGTCATCGTGCAACGAAACCAAGTTAGCCAATGCGCAACGGGAGCTAGAAGGTATCAAGAATTGTCCCCGTCCTACTCCACCCAAAGCGGACGGTAAAATGACCTACGCGAGTTCCGTTAAGCTCCGTCTGCCAAAACAAGCCCCGGCAATGGAGCCTCGCGCGCCTCTCCCGTGCGTAGTGGCTTACCCGACTAGCGAGCGGACAGCTGATCTCACGTCATCGTCTGCCACGAAACAGGCGCTGTTTAATGCAATTAAACCTAGCGACGACGGGTTTCAAATCGTAGGCGTTAAAAAAAACCGCGAAAGCTGGCGTTGTACTTCGCGTTGCCAACGAACGTCAGATTCACAAACTCCAGTCGGTGGATGCATTAAAATCAGCTGGTTTACGTTTAGAGAAACCAAAAGGTCGACGTCCGCGAATTTTAATTAAAGATGTCCCATCCTCAATGGAAGACAAACCGTTTTTAACAGCTTTGTATCGGCAAAATATTAAGGATGAAATGCCAATTAAGGAGGACGATTTCATTAAATCCGTAAAAATCGTTCGGCGACGTAGTTTGGAACACGGACGTAAATGGATAGGCGTGGAAATTGATTCGGAAGTGAGAAAACATCTAGTTGCGACCAAAGACAAACTATTTATAGATTGGGCAACTTGCAGGTTTATTGATGACGTGGAGATAGTCCGCTGCCTCAATTGCCAACAATACGGGCATGTGCATAAGTTCTGCACCATTAAAACACCAACTTGTGCCGTTTGTGCCGAGGCACATGAAACCAAGGCTTGTCCACATAAGGACAATCGTGATTTTAAGCCCGTATGCGCAACTTGCAAACGTTTTAAGAAACCCCACGACCATCGCTGTGGGTCTCAGGAATGTCCGTCATACAAACATAAATTAGAAACCCTCATTTTGTCAACTAATTATTAAATAAATTTAATATGGATAACTTTATTATCGGACAATTAAATCTCCACAACGATAGGGTGGCGACGTCGGAATTAGATACGTTAGTTCGGGATTATAAACTCGACGTTGTACTTGTACAGGAACAATATCAACACGCTCGACTGCGTAGCAGAGTCGTACAGTTTGATAGCAGCTCACGAGCTGGCATTTATGTAGCGAACTCTAATTTCACTGTAACTTCAGTGCGTAATCTCATGACGTCACACTGTGCAGTCGCGGAGGTTTCAAATCCGAGCTGTAAGGTTTTCATAGTGAGCTGTTACTTTCAATACTCGGACCCGGTAGGACCACATATACACCATCTCCGCCAGGTTTTACGATCACTTGCAGGTCGTAAAGTAATTATAGGCGCTGACGTTAATGCGTCATCTACTCTTTGGTATGGCAAATATCGATCCACCGATACCGATCGGCGTTGCGCCGTCGAAGATTTCATCGCAGAGATGAATCTTGGTATTCACAATACTCCCGATGCACCACCAACTTACTGTAGCCCTACGGGCGAGTCTTCTATTGACGTCACACTTTCTAGTGGAGACGTTCGACTTGATAGGTGGCGTGTCCTGCCGGATGCGTCATGTAGTGACCATCGCCTGATTGTGTACGAATTCTTGCCTAGATTGACACAAGGTTTTATTCATAACAACTATGATTTTAGATATAAAACTAAAGGGGCTAACTGGGACTTTTAGCTCTTTATTTGCTAGACATGCCAGAGATTTTACTCGCAATGATCTCTCACCTGAAACATGTGCTGAACTTATGTCGGCCACGTTCACATACTGTGCAGATGTTGCTATCGGTCGAGGTTCAATTACAAATACTCGTAGATGTGATTGGTGGAACGAAAATCTAGTCCACCTACGCCGAATTTTTCGTAGGGCGCGCAGGAGGTTTAATAGGCTTAAAAGCGTTGTGTCACAGGTGACACTTTTACATCTGCTTTTAATGAACTTAAAATTGCCAGGTCGCACTATAGAGCAGCAGTACAAAAATCGAAAGGTAATTTATTGCGTAAAATCGCCGCGCGGTTAGATAAGGAGGGCCCGTGGTCTCCTTTATACCTAGACTTTAAAGCAAATAGACCAATTAATTTATCTTACATCGATAATATTAAATTTAATAATAGCTATACGACTGGTATTGAGGAGACTACGGAAGCACTGTTGCATTCACTTATACCCGATGATATTATTAATGACAACAATTATCACAACCAAATTAGAATGTGGGCCGCGGAATTGCCAAACTCTCCAGTCTCAAACCTTGCGACATTAGATGAATTTATTGCCATTGTTGCATCTCTGCCGTTAAACAAAGCCTCCGGCGAGAGATAAAGTGTCTAACAAGATGATTAAAGAAGCGTGTAAATCAGCCGGATATTCGTTACTATCTGTCTTTAACCGATGTATTGCTGAAGGTATATTTCCGCGAATATGGCGCTCCGGTTTCATTCGAATAATACCTAAAAGTGGCGACAAGGCTCCCGATGATCCCAAGTCATATAGACCTATTACGTTGTTACCATCTTTAGGTAAACTTCTAGAACGCCTCATTGTCCCTCGTCTGCTACCGGGCGGACCAGTATTTCACAAAAATCAATTCGGATTTACCATAGGTAGGTCGACTACAGACGCGGCAATATCGGTTAGAAGAACAGTAAGTATATCGGAACATAAATATGTACTCGGTATCTTCTTAGACATCTCCGGTGCCTTCGACAATGCTTGGTGGCCTATGATACTTCTTAAGTTAAAAATACGAGGCTGCTATAGGAATATATATTCCCTAATTTACTCATACTTCTCGTACGGAACATCCAAACTGAAACTCGGCCACCATGCCGTGTCGAAGTCGTTGAGTATGGGATGTCCACAAGGCCTCAGTTGTAGGTCCTTATTTATGGAATTTGAGCTTCGATGATTTTCTTTCAATTCCCTTACCTGTAGGATGCACTTTAACCGGATATGCGGATGACGGCCTCTTACTAATAGAATCTAATAGTAGATCGGGGCTTGAAATTTTGGCGGATACGTGTTTACAATTAATATCTGAATGGGGTGAAAGAAATCGCCTTACATTCGCACCTCACAAAACGTTCCAACTGCTTTTAAAAGGTATATTAAAATCACCGCCGCGAATAAAATTTAATAATATTGTTGTAAAAAGGAAAGAATCGGTTTGTTATTTAGGTTTGATTTTAGAACGAAATTTTTCCTTTCTAGAGCATATAAAAACGTCGGGGAAAAATCAAAACGTAACTTTTACGCCTTGACAAGGATATCGACCTCTACGTGGGGACTGTCTTTCACTACGCTCAAAATCATCTATGGAGCGACTTACTTAGCTTGCATTACATACGGATCACCTGTATGGGCCGATAGGGCAACTATCGGTGCTGTGCGCAGGAAACTGCTCCAGAGTCAACGATTGGCGTTGATATTCTTGTGCAAGGCGTATAGAACTGTTAGTACAGAAGCTTTGCCTGTCCTCGCGGGTGTACTCCCTGTCGATTTGGAGGTACAGCGTCGCGCCGCTATGTATTACTCAACCAGAGAGGATAAAAAGTTTCTTACGTCTCGCGAGCTCTTAAGAATCGATAGACTATTTAAAACGCACACTGATGTACACAACGAGTTATTAAATGAATGGCAATGTAGGTGGGACTCGTCTTCGAAAGGGCGTCATTTATATAAATACTTTCCGTATGTTCGCGATCGCCTAATTAAAACTTGGCTAGAAATAGATTACTGTGTATCGCAATTTCTTACCGGCCATGGTAATTTTAAGGGTAAACTGTTCTCATTTAGGCTGGTTGATTCTCCTGCGTGCCCATGCTCTACACCTGGTTACGAGGTTGAACAATCTGCTCATCACGTACTTTGGGAGTGTGGTCTCTGGCATGAAGAGCGCAACATCATGTTAAACAGTATGCAAATAACATCTGGGGTTGTATACTACATGGACCTTGTTGAGACTAGACGGAATTTCCGTGCTTTCCGGCGTTTTTGCCATGCCTATTTGTAATCAAATCTAACAGCTCATGTGATAGGACCCTTTCATTTAATTTTATCCGTGGTGCTTTATAACTAGCTTATCTAGTTGTAAACGTCCCTATCCTTGAGGTTAAATCGCCTCCTTACATCATGATTTTGTCACCCGCATTGCTCTGGAGGGAAGTGGACAATTAATATTTCCAACTCCTCCCTATTTTTCTATTTGATTAATTTCGTTGCGGATAATGACATATTAGTTTTCCCTGAGACTCGCCGAGCTTCACTGCTCGGTGTCACAAAATGCGTGCCACTGCTGATCCTGGCTTACAGGAGTTGTAGTGGTGGGTGTGAGGCGGGAAAAGTCTAGACGAACGTGACAAATTCTAGTAAAAATATTACCATTTCATACCCAAAATAGCTGCAATTTAAAAGTAATTGGTGCGCTCAAATGAAAATGTATTTTCTCAACTCGTATGAAGGCATAAAACAGAAGATTTTTATAGGACTTTATATTCCTAATTTATA
>NC_051139.1:17425751-17451751 GCF_014839805.1 Manduca sexta
GCGACTGACCCTTCACAATAAGATATATTGTCGTAAAAACCTATATACATCACTACATAGTATAAAACAAAGTCGTTTTCTCTGTCCCTATGTCCCTTTGTATGATTAAATCTTTAAAACTACGCAACGGATTTTGATGCGGTTTTTTTTAATAGATAGAGTGATTCAAGAGGAAGGTTTATTTGTATAATAACATCCATTAAATAGTGGAAAAATACTGTTATTTTGTTATGTTATACCCGTGCGAAGCCAGAGCGGGCCGCTATGTTTTTATATACAACATTCACAGTTTTTCTGTAGTGTATTTAGTATCAGCATTGCACCCGTGCGAAGCCGGGGCGGGTCGCTAGTATTCTATAAAATATGAGCAGTGCGTAAGAAACTTGGATATGTGTGTAGAGGCGAAGCCGCCACCGGGTAAGGAGGCGGTGTGGGCGAACAGCACCGCGCTGCGCGTGTCGCTGCTGGCGTGGGGCGGCCGCTGCGCCGTGCGCGCCTGGAGCGTGCAGCTGCGGCCCGCGCGCGCCGCCGCCGCCTGGGCCGCCGTGCCCGCCGACTCCGAGATTGCGGAGGTGCGCCTGCCCATCCGCTCCGCTCGTTCTATCGATGTCATTATTCCACAGACAACACGTTTAACATTTGTACTCCATGCCGCAGGCCGGCGGACTGCGGCCGGGCGCGTGGTACGAGCTGCGCGTCACGGCGCATGCGCCCGCCGGCGACACCGTCGCGCTATACCGCGCCGCCACTCACACGCTGCACGGCGGTAAGCACTAGTAAGACTGTGATGTACTACACCATGAGTCATCTCGACCGTCTGTCTCCCGGTAACCGCATGAAATTCTGTACTTACCTAACTTTCCGATGTTTGAACTCAGAAAGCAACTTACAATAATAATGATAATGTTTTCGCCTATTCATGTCTTGGTGGTTGAAGAAAAGCAATGATGTTTCAGAATTAATTATATATTGTAATCAATTTTGATTTTGAGCATTGAGAGCGTCTGAATATAATACGCAATAGAAATATCCCAGTATGAACTAAGGAGTGTTAAAAATGATATTGATTTCAATGATTTATAATATAGTGACTGCATTCTATCATGACTGGAACGACATTTGACTCCATAAACTATCTAAATTTTGAGTTGAATGAGTGTTTCTGCTTTTACTTGTAAAAAAATCCACGATCATTCACATTTATTCATTATCGATATTGTGTTGATAAGAAGTAACCGGACGCGGTATTATCGTGAAATAACGAATTATTATAATATTATTATAAGTAATTGATGTGTGCTATGCAAAAATGCTGAGTGTGTATGAAACCATGTATGGCTATACTTACAGTACAATGCGGGCCGATTTCGATCCGTTGGATATCTTTAGAGGGGTTTTTTTAAGTACAGACCCCGCAGTCTACACCGAGGAAAACCTGCGAACGGTGTACTGGTTCCCCCCGGCTTAGCGACTGCGGGGCCCTGGAGGAAGACAAAAAGAGGAGAAATAGGGGAGGAAAGAAGGGGAAGGAAGAGGAAGGGAGGGGGGGGGGGTCTATGTTCAGCATTCATGCGGCTGAATATTATGATGATATTGGTATTGCGATATATTGTGTTTCCAGAGCGACTGGGGGAACCGGTGGAGTTACATACAGAAGAACGCCGCGCGGAATCAGAGGAGGCGGGAAGCGGTAGGGCGGGCGCGGATGTGAGCGGTGCGGGGGGTGCGGGCGGCGGGATGCCATGGCGCGCTGCGCTCGCGCCGGCCCTGCTCGCCGCCGGGCTCGCCGTGCTGCTCGCCGCGCTCGCCGGTACATCTCACACACCACTGCCCACTTATTTTACTGCGTGTGTAAAGTATATAGTCCTACTGAGGAATTGTGCCGCAGGCGCCGCGGTGTTGCGCCGCCAGCAAGCGTGGTGCTGGCGACGCACCTGCTCGCTGCACCGGCCGCGACACCCGCACCCGCAGCTGTACACCACCGAGCCCGGAAAGAGAAACGGCAAGACGCTCACGCCACCCGACGGTAACTACCACTGCGCACAATCCTGCAACACATGCCACAATAATACACTTTATACAACCTGTTGGGAACAGGGGAACTGCACGAGATCAGCCCGTACGCGACCTTCAGCATGTCGGGCGGTGTTGCCGACACTGATGGTAGTGAACGAGCGCCGGCGGGGAGTGCGGGTGGGGAGGCGGCGGTGGCGGCGGGGGGTGCGCGCTGCATCTGCGAACGTTCGGCCGCGCGGAGCAGCTGGACCTGGCCGCGCCGCCGCCGCGACCCAACCTGTTGTCACACTCCGCCGGTCCGTACCAACACGACAACTTTTGAAATTATTTATTTATTTGTACATTACATTACGTCTTCGCTTACATATTATGCTGTTGACATTTACCCTCAGTCATCACATAAACTATTTGCCAGTGGCGAAGCGTCCATACAAGCCGATTCCCACCGGCTTCCCTTTTAGGTTTTCGGTAATACTAAACAAAATATTTAATAGGCAAATATAAATTTACAACATACCAGACAGTGGACAATAATTATAATAGCTTAACTTATTAATTAATGATCACTTAATAATGACATCTATCGGCGAATAGCCCATTGTTTGTTAATTTAATCGATATCGATTACCTATTTTAAATAACGATAGATGGCGCACTTTGTATTTAGTTCCCCAGAAATTCCGTTACCAAAGTGAAATTGTGACGCCACTGGCGCAAGGTAACCCGCTGTCAAGCGGCTTAATGTTGTAGTATGTTTTTTAATATAGATGGCAGCACTTTGTATGACTTTCTATGGCAGTGTTTGTCGGAATCGCGCGGAAGATATGGGCAAAGGTAACCCGAGCATTTTCGGCTTCCACGTTAACCGACTTTGTATAGTTGTCACTTTTACGTCCATTAAACGTCATAATTTATTATGCTACTAAGTTGCGGTGTTTGTAAATTGTCATATTCATTTTTTTGATAGTTTTGTGATATTAAGTAACCAGCGCTTTGTTTATTTAGAAACTACAAGTAAATGTGTATTATAATGGAATTAACTACCTGTGATCAGTTTAATGTCTACCTTTACGTAAGTATATTATTAGTCTGTAATTTCACATATTAGTATTTAGATGGTTAAATATTAAAAGTAGATCTGAAAGTTTTTGATTTTAGACACAAAATATGTGTTAGAAGAAAATAAGTACTTACTTATTATATTTTACTGAATTTAAAACGATACAAGCAAAAGTTAACGAATAACCTTTCTTTATTATTTTAATTGATAATTATATACGTTTATCATGAAAGTATCTTTAAACTGTTGGTCTGTTTGACGATCGTGATACCTATTTCTATATGGGGTAATTACATTTAAAGTTTTATTTTGAAAAAAAAAGAACAGATTTATTTGGAGGTAGTGTGGTTATAATTTTAATACTTAATTTTGTTGCTTTTATAACAAATTAATAGGTAAGTACTTATGTTTGTGATTAATGGAAGGAGAATTATCTACATTTATTGTTCGATTTTATAAATGTTTCAATTATTTACGCATAATAGGTAATTTAGTAGGTATGTCAACGTTAGACGATTTCGAAGCAAGACTAATGCGTTGTCTTAGTTTTTGTTTTCCCATAAATTGCTCCCGATATCTTAACTGACGCCAAATATTTCACACCGGGTTACCTTTAGAAAAATTTCACCCTTCGCCACTGCTATTTGCTGAGAATAAATGACGAAGGTCCGTAGCAACTTTGCACAAGCTATGATAACGTTATTATAGATTCAGCGTGTGTCTATTTGTTAAAAAGACTGGAAATGTTTACTATTCGACTGCTGGCGCCTGGCGCCAATCTTTAAACTGGATTTGAACGTCGTTGAATTTAATGTTTTTCGTGATTTGAAGAGGACACAACGCAATGGGGTAAAGTAATTAAGATGAGTGTATTGTGTGTGTAGAGTACGGGCGATGTCGGGACAGTGACTCCGAGTCGAGCGGCTCGCCGTGCGCCGCGTGCGCCGCCGAGCTGTACCGCCTGCCCGCCGCGCATCGCGCCGGTGTGTACTCGCAGCCGCGCCGCGTCTGTACTTCGTGCCATGCGGGGTCTCATAGACTATAGCCGCCGCTATACTGTTTGTGCAGACACGCTGCCAGCGGTGGAGTCCAGCGCCGATGACACGTCGTACAGCGGCGGCGGGGGCGGGGGCGGCGGCGGGGTGGCCCGGCGAACGGCGCGCGCTCCTCGGCGTCGCGGCGAGCACACCTCTGCGCCCACCGTCAGGTACCGACCCGCTGCACGCACGACGCCCAACCTCCATTAACCCGGCGAGCATGTGGTGAAAAAATGTAACAAGAAGTATGAGGCAGGGTATGACATACCCCTTAAAAAAATTGGCTATAAAACTTGTTTCTGAAGAAGTATTATACTATTTATTTTTTGGTATAATAAGACAATACCATCATAACGCATTGGAAATAAAACAATCGCGCCATTTTAACAATTTTATTTTTTTACCTCGATGGAAATAAGTCACTTTGAATTTCAAACAAACACTTTCAGTCTCTTAAAAATTAAAAGGAATTAAAGTAAAACCAGTTTTATGATAAAAAAAACTTAATCGTATGATAGAATATGAAATAATTTTCTTTATAAACTAAAAAAATCACAAAAAATTTAGGAACATCTTAGGAACTGGAGATAAAATCTGTGCAGTTTTTGCAAAAAACATTGCATGCTCCACACTAATAGCCTTTCCTCAGCTTGTTCATGAGTATTTTGTCTTATGATTATTTTGTTGGGGTAATCTCTACATCTAATAAAATGACCAGGAACATTTTGAGTCGATGAAAGTGATTCGTTGATCTGGGAAGAAATTCTCTGACGTATATAAATCGAAATATATATTTTTGTCATTTCACATCTTCAGGTGTTCGTAAACTAAAGCCAAGCCTAAGTTACGGATGAAATCGGTCCATTTAGTGTCTTTGCCCTGATTTTCACGAAACATAGGACCCCTGGGGGCCCGTGGGCCCCTCTCAGGATCCGCAAAGTAAAATAAAAGTTAAAAGAAAAACTATAAAGTGCACGCTTTTGCACTCTTTTATATCTAAAAATAAATACAGAAGTAAACTGCTAGTAAAAACACATTTAAGAATCCAACTGAACAACATCAACCCAAACATTACGACTTTGGTCGCAAAAAAGGTCGCATAAGGTGGCATTAGTGGTCCGCACTAAATAAAAGTTTGCGAAACCCTGTTCTAGTAAGTACATCTTCTATCATAGACCGAAGTTGTTTTTTTCTATTTTCAACATCCATTTTCTATTAAAATCTACAATTAAACAAAGAAAATAGGTTAAAATAGCAGAAAAAAGCAATTTTAGTTTTTGTCACACCAGCTATGAGGCGGGGTATCACGTACCCGAACTCAGTTTGCAAGCGTGTAACTCGAATGCAGGTTGCCGCGACACTGTGATCACCCCACTATTACCTTCCGCAACCCTGTAACTCCAGCTACTCAAAGAGACTATAAGTTTGAAAGTCAGGCACAAAAAATATACGCCAGTAATTAACATGGGGGGTATGACATACCCCGCCACACGCTCGCCGGGTTAACTACGGTCCCGGTCGGAACTCACGTTCCTTCATATTAGTACAGCCAATGAAACGTAACTGTTGATATTCTACTCTATCAAATGATAGTGCCGCAATTATACAAATCCCGTCTTCTCCTCCTCCAACCACACTCGGCGGGTGAAGTCACGCCGACCACAACATATCTGTAATAATATAATTTTTAAAAAGTTTTTGTTTCCTACAAAGCCACCGTTTCTAAGTGGAAGGTTAATAGGAAAGGACCTTTGGTTTCGGTAATATGTAGCGAGCACCTGACACTAGCGCCCCCTCCTGCGCCCCCAGCATGGCTTCCAGCTTACCGAGCGAGCGGCGCGGCCGCTGCATGGACTCGCGTCATGTCGCATCAGCCCTCAGCAGCATGTCGCGCGCCCCCATACCAGTAGCACACTTCACGCGTAACTGCCTGACTCATGAGATGATTTCTCGTATGCAGGTACACTGCCGGCCGGAGTGCGCGCGCCGCCGTCGCCAGAAGCGAGCGCGCGCCGATGTAACGCGCGCAATTCCCTTGTACATAATGTAATCATGTTGTGCTGTGTAACGACCTCTACGTTATACGTTCTGACTGAAATAATAGTGTTTAATAAATTTATTGAGTTTTCAATAAAGTGTTTTATTTAATATATTCGACAAAAATCTTTATTAGATAGGAGATCTCTGTCTCTCTATAGATATCTATAGCATAATAGAAAACAAGTGCGGAATGCAAACAATGATCAGTAAACGATTGGCTGCTGGAGTACAATTGGCGTTTGTAAATAAATAATTATTTATATTATATGTATAATATAGCAAGTACAAGTAAAGAGGTAAATCAAATTGCCTCTTTACTTGTATTTACTATAGGTTATTAGTCATTCAAATTGCTAGTTAAGCTAGATAAATACGTGAACAAATGTTCGAAAACAATGTTTAATTTTTATTATGCACCAACTCCAGAATTGGTAACCAGTATATAGGTAATGTTAATTATTTTTGGTTTTGAAGGCGGTATAATTTTTGTTGAAAAGTGTTTGTGCCAAAGATGCTGATGCACGCTTCAAACGCATTTTCAGATTTAAATTAAAATACCACTTTTAATCCCCAACGGAAAAGAGACGTGTTAGGTATAACACTTTAAACTTATAAGTTTTAAGCGTGTATCTACATATGCGCATCGTAGCTTACAGCAGATATAGCGTGTTTGGGCTCATAAGAACGGTCTCAATGGTTGGGTGTCAGCGTCCTCTAGCCGGGGACTGAACCCCGCACCAGGGAGATGAAAATATTTCTTTAGTTGGCCCCCGACACGAGAACGCTTGAGTCTAATTATAATTAATGGGTAAGTACTTACTTTATTTTTAACTTTTAGGGAGACTTTTTCTGTCTGAAGTTTTTTTAATTTTTAATTTAATTTTTTTCCATGTGTTTATTAGCTATTTACATAATGAATGTCTGTGTAATATTTTTTTTCAATAAAATGATTATAGGTTATGTTATACCGGTATATATGTACTACGTACTAGATCTGGCGTTCCGTACACTCATTGTGTTTGACTCAACTATAATGTAATCCGTACACCAGACTTTAGAACTTATGATTTTAACATTGACAGCGTGTGGTTATGTACTATGGAGTAGTGCTTATAATATAAGATCTCGAGTCTAAGTGTAAACCTGAATTAGTGAAATAAGTAAAATTATTTGTTGTTCAAGTGAATAAAGTTATAAAAGTGATGTTTTGGTTGCCATTTTAGTTCAGATTTTAAACAAATAGTTTATATGGACGTTTGTGTGTATAGAATATACGTCAATGTACTTTGGGTACATTTTTCTCACAGGTACCAGTGGCGAAGGGTTCCTATAACCCGATTTTTGTCGGCTTCCCTTTTATAATTTATGTAATATCTAAATATCATAAGAACGATTAGCAAACCGTATTTATGCATATTAGTAAGTACCTATAAGTTGCGCCGGGTTCTCTTTTGCAAAATTTCACTCTTCGCCACTGATAGGTAAGTACTGTTTTATTATACTTTGTTACTGGTTATTGACTACTTCTGTAATATCTTGTTATTATAAACATTAATAGGGACTAGTCACGGAACAGTAGGTAACTGACGAAGACATCTACCAAAGGGTCAGTGGTCACCACAAACACGCGAAAACAAGTGCTTAAATATATAATCTTGTTCGCTTTGACATTAATATCAGGCTGGCGCTCTAATTGGCCAGGATTAAAAATTAGACACGCTCAACTAGACATTTGTAATATAGTCAAGTATGCATTATGGTACTAGGATAAGTTTAGTCGCGCTGTGTTATCGCGCGTGCACGCGCCGGCGGAACTGCCCGCGTCGAGCCGCGACGAGAACACGATAAAACTATCCCGCGCTTCCGTAACGCATATCTGTTGCCGCACTCACCACTACACACAATGTGTCCCACACACGTCGCCTGCCGCTACTTATACGTTTATAAATAACGCTCTAGAACATTTTTTACCTTACTATCTAATTGCACAAGTAAATAATAATATTATATGAATTTAGAAAAATTAAATTAATTAGAAAGATGTACATCATAGTTTATTATTGCTTTCATTTGAATAAATTTCATGAAGATAACAAATAAGCAGTGATGTACAAAATACCCTGTACAAAGTATCTGGAATACAAAATACAAAATACTTTTAAATTAAGTATTTTAGATACCAGATACAAAATACTTTTGAGAAAGGTATTTGAAATACTAGATACAAAATAGGTATCTTATAAATACTTTTAAAAATACAAGTACTTTTGTAAGAAAACAACATTTGAATTTAAATTTGTTTGTTATAGATCATCATTATAGATCACAAGAATAATTATTTTAATTTAAGTTAGATTAAACAAAACCAGCTCTTCAAACATCTTATCACTCATTTTCCTTCGATGAGGCCACATGATCATACCCCCATAAGAAAAAAGTCGTTCCACAGAGGCAGAGCTCGGCAAACAAGTGTATTTTTTTTTTTTTTATTGTAGTGTAAGTATGTAAGCTCTTTAGGCTTATGTCTTTATTATTAAGGTATTGCAAGGTTTCTAAGTCAGCAGCGCTGGCAGGGAGACCGTGTTTTCGCCACTTGCAATAGAGGAATCAGAATCCGCTAAAAGATGTAATAAGATTCATCCTTTCACTTATTTAATATCAGATTCTTGTTTTTTCAGATCAATTTATTTTTCGTGTTTCAGTCAGTATAAGTTCTTTTACATATTCTTTACGCTCTTTTGGTACCCACTTCATTTAAAAAAACGGACCGGATCGAAAGGAAGTATATAGTATAGAAATAGATAAAGTAGCTGAATAAAATAAAGCTTACGTTTCCATATTTACGATCTCCAATTTCACAAAAGTAAACGAAAAATAACTGATTTCAAATCAATCATAACTATTCATAACAGCCGGTGAAATTTGTAGAAAGAAAGAGTCGCTATCTATTAATTTTTCCTCAAGTATAGTGTCCAAGAACGGCTCGGTCAGTTCTACGCATTTGTTTTATAAACGACACCAAATAATCTCTACTTTTTCTAAAGTATTTTATCAGAAAAAGTATTTATAAAATACTAAGATACTAAACAAAAGTATTTAAATACAAGATACAAAATCCTTTCTAAAAAAAGTATTTTAGATACAAGATGAAAATACGTATTTTGTATCTTGTATCTGTATTTCAAATACTTGTATCTTAGATAAGTCACATCACTGCAAATAAGTATATTAATAAATTATAATACTATACATAATTTACTAAAATTGCGGTTTTTAACGGAGAATTTCAATTTCCGTGTGAAAACGAGTCTACTTTAAAACTACCTAGTGACGTCACGCCTATCTGTCACTTTTTATATTTGTTTGCCACTGACATTCATAGATGCAGAAGTAATGACTTTCGAGGTGAGTACATATTTTGTTATATTACTATGAACTAATAAAAAATTGACAATCCATCAACATCAGCCAGTCATAGTAATGCCACAAAGTTTCGGAAAAAAAAAGACAACCATGATAACACAATTGTTTTCTCAGATTTCTGGAGTCTGCTTATATGAACCAAACTTCCATTATTATTAAAAATATGCAATTAATTTTCGCAATTAAAGAATGTTTACCTAAAACTAAAACCTCAAACGAGTTGCCATAACAGATGTTATTTCACTAGACTGATTGGAGGATTGACATACGCTCTTATTGTTAAAAATCAATATTAACTAAACAAAAACGTTGTAGTTGCTCTTCTTTAATGTTTTTTAACGTTTTAGCCACAAATATTTATAAATAGGTATAGCTGCATCTTTCCTACTGACCGTTTTTAAGTTCTTTATATGTAATTATCATCATGCCGTGGCGGATTCGGCAGAGGAGGTACTTACAATACAATTCCCTTTTTTTTTCCTGCTCATAGACCGGTGTTGTACATACATGTCCTACAAAAGAAATCGTCAGAATCATATTATGTCAGTTAAATACAAGCTACGTCCTTCAACCGACCTGGTGCTTACCTCACGAGCCAGGTATCCATTGTCTTGCGATCACTGTGCAATTTGACAGCAGATTAAGTCGAGAAGCTGGTTTAAGTTCTAAGTAATTTTGGATCATCTTAAACAACACGAACCATAGATTGCAGCTGTTGTATTGAGACAGTATTTTACAATTAATATTCACCCACAGTTGCATTGTCATGTAATAATATGATTGTCATAAACTAAGCGTACGAGGTAATAGAAATAAGAAACTACGACAGTGAGCTACCGGGTACGTTTATGTAAGTAATTAGCACGTGCTATGCAGTCCCCTGGACATGTCTGCGGAGGCGGCGGGAGGCTCCACTAACTACTTGGTCTGCCGCAGCACCGCGTAGAATGTGTACGACGACTTTATAATCTGAAAAAAAAAAAAACCATAGGTGACATATTATTATGCCACATAATTCCTACTATCGTGCCCGTGCACGAATCTGGAAAGCGCAGTGTCAGTGTCGCGAGCACCTTGACGAATGTGTCGAGCGACAGCGGGATGATGAGGCCAGCAGCAGGGCGCAGCGGCCGCTTGGCGCGCTCCATGACGATCAGTAGCGCGCGCTTGAACCGCACGCCTGTCTCCACCCACTCCATGCTATAAATTGACTCCACCAGCCGATTGCTCTGCAAACAATACACGCTCACTCACCATTACTATACCCAAAAGTCAGAACTAGTCACATCCACACGGTAGGTTACCACCTCTACAGTGACCTCGTTGCCGTAGTAGCAGTAGAGGAATAGCTCGGTCAGGATGCAGCTCGTGAACAGCACCATGGACGCGAACTCTATGCTCAGCATGCTCAACTGTGGACACAGTACACAGATATAGTAGCACTCTGCGCCTCGCCGCAAACTATCAATAAACAGCTTACTCACGCTGACTATCTTGTAAGCGGCCATGCATAGGATCCAGCCGCCAATAGCGAATTGTATGAGTATTGCAGTGCCGAAAATGCGCTGCAGAAGACCCGCCGTGCTGCAATGGAATGTAGATGCTGAGTGAGTGCGGTTGCTGAAGCTCGCGTGCTCTCCCGTGTACTCACTCGACTATGTGCTTGTAGTGTGCGAGACACTGCAGCAGAGCGGTCATCAGCGCCGCGTCGTGCCTGGCGCGGCAGACTGCGCCAGCGCCTGCTGCCGCTGCCGCACGCTCAGGTAGGCTCTTAAAATTCAAACTGGAACAGGCATAAATAGATTGCACACTGTAACAGTCTCATGTTCTTTTCATTCACAAATAACTCACCGCAAAATAGTGAGCTGTGTTTTGCACTGGTTGAGCACGGTGGCCATGAACGCGTCCATGGTGGTATTGGCGATTCCCACCAGCGTTGTGACGTAGTACGAATAGAGCAACACCGCCGCAAACCTGTGACATATCACAAATCTCGACTCATTGAGTGTGGAATGTCTATAGCATATCTCCCTTGTGGCGTCATACCAGTGCGAATTGGAGTAGTCCACACCGATCCAGAATGGAAACTCCACTTGTTGCCCGCGCAAATGGTATATCACCGGGAAGATGATCCATAGAGTGCAGGTGACCACCGCACAGCCCGAGTACATCCGAACGAAGCGCGAGGCCCACGTCGCCGTCGCCTCCAACAGCCGCCGCGCACCGCCGGCCTGCTGGTTGTACAACGGGTCTGCGGACCGACACGTACAAATGTGAAAAAAACGAATGGGAGGGAATCAAAGGAAAAGCTGATGAGGGTTTGCAGTTACCATCGAGACCGGTCACCAGGTGCTCCACGCGGTCCGCGTCCAGATAAAACACGAGCTGCTTGGCGATGGAGGTGATGTGGCACAGCAGCAGGAACATCACGCGCGCCACTTTATCCATGTCGTGCCGCTCCTGCACTCACAGCAGCAGGCGTCATAGTGAATCCATGCCTCTAGTACTCACATAATTCGACACAGATAATTCCGTTAATACTGCACCTGATACGCGTACACGCACTCCTGAAGCAAATAGGCAATGGTGAGCGCCAGCGTAAAGGCGCGGTAGACGCGATGCAAGCTCTCGTTATCTGCACCTCCGCCGCACTTGCCACCGTCCAGCCGGCAGTACCCGCACCAGCGTAGCAGCTGCATGTGCACGCGCACACTGTTGCGAGCCAACGACCTGCGACGTCACCCGAACACACGCTCTCACTACGTCCAATAGTGATCTTTCGCCCCGTGGTTAACATTATAAGTATTATAACCGGATTATCATCGAATAAGATCAATTGAGGTAAAGCTTTCTACAACGTGGGTTACAAATTACAATCAGATTATCTATTTTGACTTAAACGGCTAATTTGCAAAAGTACTTAACTCAAATAAAATTAATAAAATATTAAACCATGTACTTACATTTGGTTCGGCGTCTTATGTCACTTTGATTGTGATTAAGGCAAAAGTATTTAATCTTTTAAATAGTTGTTATAGAGGGGCGCAGGGTGGAATGGGTCGTGTCGGGGCGGTACGGAGTGGTATGGTAATGATTTAATTACATGTGGCCGCGACAATTACGGCGGCGCTAACAGATTAATTGCAGGGCAGCGCAGGGCGGGCGGGCACGCCCCGCGCCCGTCTATCGCGCTGCTCCCATACAATATGCATGAGCCGAAAACTACACACGCCGCGTTGCTGTTCTCATCACCAATAATTTATTCCTCGCTAGTTATATCATGACACGCCGATGAATTCTGGCTCAATATATTGTTGAGGAGTTGTGCCCATCAACATTTCCCTAGGCATAAGATAATGCCCAGTCGATGAATAGGTCCAAGAGCAACGTATGTATCGGTACGACCTGCCAAGCGGTCCACTATACCACTCGTGTATTACAAGTCATCGACTCTAGAATTTAGAAAGGAGATCGCTCTCGGGGTATAAGGGTACTAATTTGAATCGACTTCCAAAAACAGGAGGAAAAACCAAATTCCTTTGTTTATATTATTTAAAACATTGACTAAATCACTAGGCGAGAGTAATATGTCCATTAAAAATAAATAGTACTTTACGACTACCTATAAACAGATCTCATACCAAGCTTGGAAGATTCAATAGATCCTGGGTACGTGTGGTTCTTTTTCTCAAAAGCAGTTGAAAAAAAGAAACCATAGTGCTTAATTATTATAGAATAAAATTATATGTGGTATGCATAACACACACGGGTGGTATTACCTTCATAAAACATGATTTTTTTTGAAAATTGGCATATATTAATAATAGCACAGTTTTACCATCCACTGTAGTACCACCGATATTGCTTTTCTATTCGAATGCCGATCTTGTGTAAGATCGGTCGAAGTCGTATAATAATAATATCAGCCACAGGGCATTATATACTGTCCCACTGCTGGGCACGGGCCTCCTCTAACTACTGCGAGGGATTAGGCCTTAGTCTACCTCGCTGGTCTAGTGCGGATTGGTAGAATTCACACACCCTCAAAATTCCTATAGAGAATTTCTCAGGTATGCAGGTTTGCTCACGATGTTTTCCTTCACCGTTAAAGTAAGCGATAACTTACAAAGAATACATACATAATTATTTTAGAAAAATCAGAGGTGTGTGCCCTTGGGATTTGAACCTGCGAACATTCGTCTCGGCAGTCCGTTCCACACCCAACTAGGTTATCGCCGAAGTCGTATAAGAATGCACATTTCTTGTTATTTTTATTTTGCTCCAATAGCTCAAAAACTATTAATCTCATGACAGAGTGTTTTGAAAATAACTTCTGATACTTTAAACTACCACCCTACTATAGTTGCTGGCACACAACCAAATATAGGCATAAATTGTACAAACAAACCATCTCTCGGATACGTCCAGACAAGCATTTTGCGGATGCATGCTGTTTTCCTTATTTGAATTATTTTGACTTTAATAAAAACATATTTTGTTTCTGATAACAATATGCATTGCATCTAAATAAATAAGTATTCCATGATATTACTTTTTATTAACTACAGGCCCTCACATCCTTCGCACAGGCTCTGCTGGCGGCGCGCCGACTTCTGTTAGATGCGTGCCGACCCCTCAGATCGCCGGTAAGTGTAGTGAACTACTAAAAAGTGCGTGTATGTGATGTGAAGACCCATTAACACAATTAATTATAAAAATATTTAAAAATTATAAGAACATTATATGTTCGATATGCATATTATTATCATTTACGTATATGTTGATGAGTATCGGTAAGTATTGTATATGTAAGTACCTTAGTATTTGTTACGAGTCTTAATTTGATATATTGTGTTTGTGTGATAAATAGTTAATAAAACAATCACCGAATTTGTCAATTTCGAAAAAAAATTCAACAGGAAATTGATTCAACAGGTTGAGGCTTTCTTTACGGTATAGCCGCAACCTAAGTAAACTAACGCGTGACGGCGCGGCGTGTCAATATGGGTTCAATACAAGAAAACGAGAAAGCCAAGGCTATTTATAATAAATGGTTTAAATTTTACTGAAAATAAAATTGTTCACTTTGAATGTTACTTCTCGAAAAATTAACATAACTTTAGGCGTAACTTAATGTAGGATTTATAACGTTGGTTGAGCTTTTTGTACCTTGAGTAAGATCCTATTCGATGAATTTGCTATATAAAATTATATTATGTTCCACGGATTTTACACAATAGGTATGAAACCTAAAAGCTAATGTTTCAGTACTCGAGCGTGACCGTCGTAGGATTAATCCGTGTTATCCATGAACAGCACCAAGAAAATCATAGATACAATGCCGGCCCTTGAGAGAAAAGAGCGCCCGCGTGCGTCGTAAAGTTATCGCGCGCCCTGCATTATTAAGTGTTGCTGCAGTTGAATCTTGCACGTTACTGGTGGTAGGTCTCTCATATTTGTGAGTCCGCCTGGGTAGATACCACCGCAATGTCCATTTATGCCGCCAAGCAGCAGTGTGTAGCCGTGGTGAAGGGCCCATATAATCCGATTCCTGCCGGCTTCCCTTTCATATATTATCTAAAATCTAACTGTCCTTTAAATTGATGCATATTAGTAACTATACAAGTATGTTATATCGAGATCCCTTTCAGAAAATTTCACCCTTCGCCACTGGTGTGTAGTCATTGTTGCATTGCGGTCTGAAGGACATTGTAGCCAGTGTATCTACTGGACATAATTAGACAACATCTCATGTCCCAGGTCAATACTTTGTAATAAAAGGTGTTGGATGGTGATTCCAATGGTTATCGGCGGTCGTATCGCTTACTATCAGGCGAACGGCTAGCTCGTCTCATCATTAAAAGCATCGTGAAAAAAACGAAAACGTATGTTACTTCCGCAATGGAAATGCGGCTTAACCTTTAATGATGACGTCATCATGAGGATGTAATTTAAAATATAGACACATTGTGCGGTGCCTAGACTCATATCTCATGAAAATGTAAGAAATCGCCTGCGGCCCCGCGCGCGGGAGATATTTTTTGCGAGATAAAAAACTCAGGAGTAAGGTTTCTTTCTATTAGTGATTTGCTTTTATTGATTAGTAAAAAATGGGTTATTTTAGGAACCGGGCTATTTTCCGTCATATTAAGTATCGTAGTACAGTTGAATTTTCTACTTCAAGTTAAAAAGGGCGTAAGACCACAACCACACACCGGCCCATTCTTCGATAGCATGATTTAATACAAAACTTTAGTTATAGAAGTGAAGGCCATTTGAAGCCATCTAAAGAAATGACACTCATGTATTGCTAGAGATATTTATTTAAGTCATGGTGCCGAAGGAGCCGGCCCGTTCACTTTGTCTGCCGCAGCACTGCGTAGAAACTGTACGACGACTTCAGGATCTGTCGACACAACAATATCATATAGTACTTAAATACTTATTATAAAGGGTGTAAAAGACAGCCTACCGAAAACTGATACCAGGTGTTCAGAATATGATTCTGAAACGCGTTTGAATTTATCGTCGGGGTAATAAAATTGGTACTATTCTCTAACACAACCCCATTTTCATTAAAATAACAAGTAAGTTAATTTCATAATAACAGAAATGTATGTAGAAAAGATGAACGGTGCGCAAGCGTCCCTAATCAGCTGTTTTATTAAATAGGTATGTATATAACGCCACGCGCGCCGCATGCAATGGCCTCGCTGCCCCGTCGGCCGCCCAAAGGCACCTCGCCGCGCGCGGCTTCATTTGACTACGAGCGATGAGCGTTGCGAATTTCGGATTACAGAAAATGTGGATTGGGCTTAAATATTCTACTCGGCATTTAATTAATTATGAACGCGAAGTTGTGTTTTTTGTGAAAGAAGAATGAAATGGGTAACGATTTTTATTAGTACTTACTAAAATATATTTATTTTTTAATAAATATTAAAAACCTATTTACTGTGCTTATCAGTTGTAGGAGTATAACAAATGTAGATTTTGTTAGCTAATTTCTAACTGTGAAGGAATATTACAGATTTTCAAAACTCGTCAATGTTACCCAATTACATATCTTTATCTTGGGTGCACTAAGCAATAAAAACTTTTCATTTGTGACGAAACATGAAATCTTATTTAGTAAACGCCCAAACATGAATCCAGCAAATTATTCCTTAGTAGGTAGGTAAGTAATTCACGAGGCAAATAAATTTAATGAAAATGACCGATCCAAACGGTTCAAGTCTAGGTGATGTCATTGAGCGACGCGTGCGATTCGCAAGTACATACTTTTGGCCCCTGTAGGTAGATTTCGATAACTACGCAATGGATCGCATACATTGCTCAAGAATTACGAAATTGTTATGCAATATGCACACATATCCCGTACACACAGACATCTTTATTTTAATATAGGCATCATAATTGAATAGTCAAACGAACTTACCTGTAAGTGAAGTTCGACTGTAATTATACTCCTTGATGTCTCGTCCTCTATGATGAGTGGTTATTGATGTAGTCTCGGCCTTTCAGTCACTGGCGTCACATAATTTTGAAGAATTTTGCAAAAAACGGAACGCATCCTTAGCTGTACTGTCACCTGTCACTGTAACTAGCTTCATTCAGTTCATAGCAATAATTGATTTATTGTTTTTCAACATAGGGTCAATATAAATGTTTATGGAATATTGGGTAGGGTGGGACTCATCATCTTCGGACGAGACATCAAGGAGTATAATTACAGTCGAACTTCACTTACAGGTAAGTTCGTTTGACTATTCAATTATACTCCTTGATGTCTCGTCCTCTATGATGAGTGGTTATTGATGTAGATGTTCAAAGACCAGTTGTAAAAACAATAAATCTTTATTAAAAATATATGTACATGTTTTACTTATTTTTAATATTAAATTATTTCAAAATCATATTATCAATCAATCATTAATTAATAATAATTCTAATTATTAATTAATAAAGATTGTTTCTGCAAAACTTGTTGTTTATTACAGGTCTAATAAAAATCTAGCATAAGTTGTGGACTGGAGAGTCCATCCAGTTGTTCAACTTATAGCATAAATGTTGATCCTCTTATGTGCATTTTTAGACTTTTTGTAATGCTAATTAATATAATTAATAACAGCTTTAGCTGGGCATATGCTCACTCTACTATTGAAAATGGTATAGTTAAAAATGTTTGGCACCTATTTGGTCCAAAAGTTTTAAATAGTTTGTCAAACTTAATATTTATACAATCATCTCTTATAGTTATATCCTTGTTAATATTAATCAGAATATTTGTTTGGGCTCTTTAGCCTGCAGCTAACATTAATAATGTGTCTTTTTTTTTTGTCATATTATATTCTAATTTACTTTTGTGAATATCATTATTTTCAATGTAAACAAATAAACTAGACATATTCAAGTTGAGTTATATTTAGGTTTTGGTGGCCTTAGTTTGTAAAATCTATTTTTGGTGTGGAAATAGAATAATTAACTGATTTGATTTGATGAATATCAATATTTTGCCCACTATGAACGATTTGCGCGTTGAGTTTTATAGTGGTATTTAAAATATTTATGGAAAAATAACAGAACTAATTCTGTTGAATTTTTAAATTGTATGTTTTTAAGGAGATGTTCTTCTATTATAGTAATCCAATATTATATTCAATTAAGTAAGATATAGTAATTAAAAAATCATTTAAATGACCAACATTTCTGAAATTTTCGAATTCTTTGAATTTTTATTTCTCATGAATTAAACGATAAAAGATATTTTTTCTCTACTAACTTTTTTCTTCATGATCTTTTTAGTTAGATAAAAATAACATATTGTTATGCTCGTTAGTTGTTTAAGATATTTTGAGCTTCGAAATAGACGTTCGAAGCGCAAATAACAAAACCTCTGTTCAGTAATCATTAAAGAATTTACAAATACTCAGTAAATCTAAAAAATTTCTCTACTAACTATTTAGACAACAAAATTTTCTATATTACTAATTCATATGTTTTTAAAATAATGTTTTGATGGATTTTATCTCCTTCGAAAAGTGCTGTTTTTGAGACATACGGCGCGCGGATGCGTAAACGCTCTTAAGGGTAAACATTGTTTCATTGTGTTTTTAGAAATGGAACTTATCAATACGTCCACTACTTCATTATACATTCCTGATTTTATGAATGTTTCCCTGATAGTACTCCTGCAATCAATTTTAATGTCTGGTATACTAAGTGTATGGACCTCGAATTGTGCAATGTAAGTAAGTGTTTTGAAGGTTGAAATATTATGGGCTCAATAATCAGGAAATTTATATATATTGGAAACTATGGTTATGTTACTCAATAGGGGACTAATGCATCTGGGTAACCACTAATATGTTTATTTATTTATTTTTTAATACCATAGGGAATAGTGGAGAAGCATAAAACATATATTATCTGGACCACATATTTTTAGTTATGTTATGTATTTCTAAATGAAATATATTCTTTTCAATGTGGACATCTGAGCTCATTATATTTTTAACCCACCACTGCAGGTCTTGTTTATTTCACCTTTACTCAATAACTTATTGATTAGCCTTAGGCTGTTAATTCTTTTTTGTAATATCAAGAGTCCTTTTACAAAATTAAAGACCAAACCTAAGAATTTACATGTTTAGTATAAAATCACATTTCTCTTTATCTATAATGAAACTTGTTTAAAAAGTTTATAGTTGTCTGTATATTTTCTAGACATTGGTTATATTTGTGGCTAATGTAGAGAAAATAATCAAGGTGTACAATTTATACAAAACCCTTTTCCTTTAATAATGAAATCAGTAGTTTCATAATTTTAGGGATTGTTAATGGAATAGTACATAGACCAAAAAAGAATAGACATTAAGTTGATAGTATATAGCTACTTCTTTTTAAAAGAATCATATCTATATTGTTTACATCAGGATGTATGTTAACCACATAATATGCATGTTTAATATCTATAGTAGTATTTAATCATCCATAAATCTTAACTTTTTATCTTATCTATACTATTATATAAAGCTGAAGAGTTTGTTTGTTTGTTTGTTTGTTTGTTTGTTTGTTTGTTTGAACGCGCTAATCTCAGGAACTACCGGTCCAAACTGAAAAATTCTTTTTGCGTTGGATAGCCCTATGTTCGTGGAGTGCTATAGGCTATATATCATCACGCTATACCCAATAGGAGCGGAGCAGTAATGCCTAATCTCAGGAACTACCGGTCCGAACTGAAAAATTATTTTTGCGTTGGATAGCCCTTTGTTCGTGGAGTGCTATAGGCTATATATCATCACGCTATACCCAATAGGAGCGGAGCAGTAATGGCTAATCTCAGGAACTACCGGTCCAAACTGAAAAATTCTTTTTGCGTTGGATAGCCTTTTGTTCCTGGAGTGCTATAAGCTATATATCATCACGCTATACCCAATAGGAGCAGAGCAGTAATGGCTTATCTCAGGAACTACCGGTTCGAACTAAAAAATCATTTTGTATTGGATAGCCCTTTGTTCGTGAAGTGCTATAGGCTATATATCATCACGCTATGACCAATAGGAGCAGAGCAGTAATGGCTAATCTCAGAAACTAGGAGTTTGAACTGAATAATTGTTTTTGTGTTGGATAGCCCTTTGTTCCTGGAATGCTATAGGCTATATATATCATCACGCTATGCCCAATAGGAGCGGAGCAGTAATCGCTAATCTCAGGAACTACCGGTTCGAACTGAAAAAATATTTTTGCGTTGGATAGCCCTTTGTTCGTGGAGTGCTATAGGCTATATATCATCACGCTATACCCAATAGGAGCGGAGCAGTAATGGCTAATCTCAGGAACTACCGGTCCAAACTGAAAAATTCTTTTTGCGTTGGATAGCCTTTTGTTCCTGGAGTGCTATAAGCTATATATCATCACGCTATACCCAATAGGAGCAGAGCAGTAATGGCTTATCTCAGGAACTACCGGTTCGAACTAAAAAATTCATTTTGTATTGGATAGCCCTTTGTTCGTGAAGTGCTATAGGCTATATATCATCACGCTATGACCAATAGGAGCAGAGCAGTAATGGCTAATCTCAGAAACTAGGAGTTTGAAATGAATAATTCTTTTTGTGTTGGATAGCCCTTTGTTCCTGGAATGCTATAGGCTATATATATCATCACGCTATGCCCAATAGGAGCGGAGCAGTAATCGCTAATCTCAGGAACTACCGGTTCGAACTGAAAAAATATTTTTGTGTTGGATAGCCCTTTGTTCCTGGAGTGCTATAGGTTATATATCGTCACGCTATGACCAATAGGAGCGGAGCAGTAATGAAACATGATGCAAAAACGGGGACAATTTATTAGTTTTGAGAGCTTCTGTTGCGTCGCTGCGTAAACGGTTAAAGTTATGCAACAATAATGTATGACGGGATTGTTCCTCTTAAAAGTTCTACAAAAATATATCATAAAACAAAGTCCCCGCTGCATCGGTCTACCCGAACGTGTTAAAGTCAAAAACTACCCAACGTATTAGGATAAAATTTGGTATGGAGACAGTTTGAGACCCTGGGAAGAACATAGGCTCCCGGGAAAATATATAGCGTGACTTTTATAACGGAAAACTTTAGCCCGAAAAACTTTATAACGCGGGCGGAGCCGCGGGCAAAAGCTAGTGAATTAATAATCTTTAATCTCTAAAATCTAATTTATGTAGTAAATTACACACATTCTTATAATATTCCAATTTAAAAAGTTCAGAAGCCATAAAGCTATTTAGCTTCTTTAAATTTAATATCATTGAAATAATAACATTGGAATGATCCATTAGGTTTTTAGAAAAATAGGTGAGTAAAAATTAAGCTAATTTTAACAATTTATATACTTCAGATATTCAATGTCTGAGAATTTATTGTTCACAAATATCATTTGTGATCTGTTTCCAATTATGATAGTAAAATTGGAGTCAGCCCACCTGAGCATTTACGTCTAAGGGTACCGGTGTCTCCTGTCTTGTTTTCTTCGTACTTCTGCCCTCCCTGCATATGGTTTCCTCTTCGTTGCTGTGTGAGGAATGCCCCGTGAGTTTAAAGCTTTGGTTTTATAAATATTCTCCTTTGAAGATAACATATCTTTTCTAAACACCATTAGATTAAGGTTATTGGCTATTTTTAAGTCCTTTTCAGATTGTTGGACTGCTTTTGCGGTTTTAATCTTTTCAGAGAGATTTTCCCCAAAGAGGTGAGCTCCTGGTTCTGACTGGGTCAAGAAATCTGTCATCTCTTTGTTGATGGTTGACAATATAAGTGATAGACGACTTCTTGTTTCAATGTGTAAAATGTCACATAGCATTCTTGATGTGTCGTTAAGCTTTTTTATAATGTCCAACTTTTGTTTTGCATGTCATTTAGACAGATTTGCAGGGCTGACCCCAAACATGTTAAGGCAGTAGCAAATTGTTCTTACAATAATAATATCAGCCCTGTATTATATACTTGCCCACTGCTGAGCACGGACCTTCTCTACTACTGAGAGGGATTAGGCCTTAGTCCACCACGCTGGCCTAGTGCGGATTGATAGACTTCTCACACCCTTGAAATACCTTTAGAGAACTTCTCAGGTATGCAGGTTTCCTCACGATGTTTTCCTTCACCGTTAAAGCGAACGATAAATTCACAAAGGATACACACATAATTATTATTATTATTTTTTTTTTTTTTTTTTAAATCAGTGGTGTCTGCCCTTGGGATTTGAACCTGCGGACATTCGTCTCGGCAGTCCGTTCCACACCCAACTAGGCTATCGCCGCTTATTTTGTTCTTGCCTTCTTAATATTTTCTGGTCTCTCTTTTTTGTTGGATCGCTTATTGCAGCATTTACTTCCGGATTTAACTTAGGTGGAAATATCTGTAGAAAATTACTAAAACCTGGATTTTCATTCTTAAATGTTTCTTTTTCTTCCTTATCTAAACCTTTCTTTATAATATTATCCCATCTCTCCACCAATTCTTTTTGAAGATATTGTTCCCTTTCTTTTGGTTGTGGAGCCACTCCAAGTATTTCAAGGATTCTGTTATCTAATTTGTCTTCAATTGGAAATTCACTGTAGATAAGTAATATTTTCATCTTCTGATTGGCTATTTTTGTCAGGGCTATTGGACTCAAGGACTTTGCTTGTAAAAGGTACTATGCTATCTGAAAAGAGGCATAGGGTGCGCAATTAAGCGTGAGCATCGCACATAACCACGTAAGTTCCTGCCGAACTTCCCTTAAAGGTTATTGCGTTAGCCGACCATGTGCGTTCCCGCAGAATGCCCTATAGGTCGCATTATTGCTCTATGCAGATTTTGTGCTTTTATAGTTTTTTCTATGCAGTAGCACAGGTTGTGCTTTTAGCCATAAGCGTCACACACAACCATGTAAGCCCTTGCCAATGTTAGCTTTAAGGTTAGGTATAATTTTAGCCGACCATGTGCGTTCCCACAGAACGCCCTATAGGTCGCATTTCGTGCATTGTAGATTGATGTGTTTATACGGTCATAGAAATAGCAACACGATGCACAGTTAGCCTTAATAAAGGTTATGTAAAAAGGGAAAAACACGTGCATGCAATGCGGCCCTTTTAATTTTGTTTTATGTGCAGATTTATAAAAAAATCTTTGTGACACTCAAGCATGAAGGGAAAAAAGCCCCACCAAGTATTAGTCTATTCGACATAAAATAGCTAAAAAACGTGCGGCACGCTGTTTGTAGTGGTATATTAGGTAAATAATTCACTTACCATCTGTGTCGCTGTCCAATTATTTAATTTTCTTTTCTATCCTCCTCAATTTTCTGAGTAGCCTCGATTTCTTTTCTTCTTCCGAACGTCTTTTTCCCATTTTCACAATAAAATTTTCAAGAATTGGGAAAAAGTGGACGTGGACGCCATTGACATAAAAACCGAATGAAGCTAGTTACAGTGACAGGTGACAGTACAGCTAAGGATGCGTTCCGTTTTTTGCAAAATTCTTCAAAATTATGTGACGCCAGTGACTGAAAGGCCGAGACTACATCAATAACCACTCATCATAGAGGACGAGACATCAAGGAGTATAATACCACTTTACTTTAAAAAAATCGGTAGACTGTCTTTTATACGCTGAATTATTATCTGAGGGTGGGGCGCTTGCAAGAAGGATTTTATTAAATTGAACTAGTTACTCAGGTACTTCACCTTGACGTATGTGTCGAGCGTGAGCGGCAGCACGGCGCCGGCGGCGGGCCGCATCGGTCGCTGCGCGCGCTCCATCGCGATCAGCAGCGCGCGCCGCACCCGCCGCGGCACCGCCAGCCACTCTAGCGCGTACATCGACTGCAGCACTAGGTCGCTCTGCAACACACGCGCACACACTAGTGGCCAAAGGCCCATATACCCCGAGTCCTGTCGCCTCCCTTTTGGTAATTTATATAAAATCTAATTGTCTTTGAACGATTTTCAGACCGCATTTCTGCATATTAGCAGTACTTATAGCTTGTCTCGGGTTCGCGTTAGAGAAAAATCACCCTTCGCCACTGACTCACACATACACACAGTCGGACATCGCCGCCGCAGCGTACCACCCACCTCTACCGCTACCTCGTTGCCGTAGTAGCAGTACAGGAACAGCTCGGTGAGGATGCACACGATGAACAGAGTCGTTGACGCGAACTCGATGCTCATCACGTCCAGCTGCCGAGCCATATGCGTAACACGACATATTATGCTACTCTGAACTGTTACAGTGGGGACTTAAATAACGAGACTTTCCCGCCCTCACACCCACCACTACAACTCCTGTAAGCCAGGATCAGCAGTGGCACGCATTTTATGACACCGAGCAGTGAAGCTCGGCGAGTCTCAGGGTAAACTAATATGTCATTATGGGGACTTAAATGACAAACTTTCATATTGAGAATTAATTAGGACGATCATACTTACACTGACAATCTGGTAAGCGGCCATGCACAGGATCCAGCCGCCGACGCCGAACTGCACGAGCAGCGCTGCACCGAATATGTCCTGTAGCAGCGCGCACGTCCTGCCACACACACACCACACGTGACACCGGTCAAGGACGCTGAATAGGACACTAAAGCACTAAGAACTAACTTACTATGTCTTAAGAGTAAGTATATTTTACATTTGCTTTAGTATAAATGATCGCACCAGCCCCGGATCTTGAATTTTTTGAAGGCGGGGCAAAATCTGGATAATGCCGCCCCCAATCACCTATATTTTTACTTTTGTCATCATCATCATCATCATCATTTCACGCCCCGCGGGAAATAATTTATGTGTGTTATATACTAAATGTCGCAGTAGTCAAAGTTGCGTTAATGATGAGTTGTGTATTCGTCTGCCAAGTTTGAATTTGCCGCCCTCTAAATTCGCCGCCCGGGGCACGGGCCCTGGTTGCCCCCCCTAGATCCGGGCTGGATCGCACACAACCTGACCAAGAGTTTAACATTATAATACACTGTTGCGGTAGTGAGATAAATTATAATCAATCTACTTGTCCCGTTTCAAGTACAGTTGATCAAAATAAATACCTAGGTAATATGATAGACCAAAGGCTATCTTGGCATTCTCAAATTGAGATGATTTCACTGAGAATAAGAAAAATTATTTGAATGTTTACCACTCGGAGACATGTAGTACCACAGAATAAACATAGTCCAAATGTCTTTTAAATAAAATATATAGGACGTGTGAATATGTTGTATACTCGTATGGCTCTTCTTAAAATCATATACTTTAGAAAGCCTTATCATCCTCCAGAAAGTATATATCATATCAATGATTTAATGTCAGTCTGAAAATTGTATATAATATGTATATTGCATACTATTCTGATTTCTGAAATTTCACAAGACTATTAGTTACAAATAATAAATTATAACGAAACTGAGTCCCTCTGACAAATCATGTTCAGAAAGTAATGAAAAACACACTAACACACCCACGCACGCATGCCTACACATACAAAAACATAACTCAACTACTATTAATTTTTAATAACTTTTTAGTAATTATCTACATACTTAATAGATATGAAAGGGCGTAATCTCCTAGCACAGGCATTTTTTATTCTTAAAAGGAGATTACCACTATTAGTTAATAAGAAAAACTTGTATAATAGTGAATAAAGATATACTGTGTAATTTTCTGGTAATGGACGAGGCTTTCGACTAGCAGTTTGTATACGACACGGTCGTATTGGTCTCGCGCGTCGCCGCACGCCGCCCGCGCACGCTCCACCAGCGTCTCCAGGTTGATCCTGTGAAGACAAAAATGATTCACTATGTGTGGAACGAACTCACCGCACACTCGTCCGCAATCGCTCCCACCTGAGTATGGTGAGCTGCGTCTTGCACTGATGCAGCACGGTAGCGACAAACGAGTCCATGGTGGTGTTG
>NC_051139.1:17452251-17474078 GCF_014839805.1 Manduca sexta
ATACGAAAGTCACATTCCAATTTATGCACTCTAATAAATGATAATAAAATGAAAACTATGTTTACTTTAGATGTGTTAGTTACGAAAGTGTTAAATAAGATTTACTTCAATCTTCAGTATTCCTATACTGGTTTCTACTTTTTTATTCAGAAATCCTGACTTCATGATTAGAATGGTTTGAGTTATAAATAATCCAAAAGTATCATACAAATATGTGACCTAAAATGCCAACTTTTCCAGCATTTTAGTTGATTTTTAAAATTATTATTTGATACAAACCTTGCCTTAATAATTAGGAACACAAAAAAAGGAATCAGTCAAGCCGGTCGAGCCGTTCTCCAATGATGCTCGCTACGTGTTATTTACGCACATGTGGTTACTGATACTTATATATATATATATATATATATAGTATATAGAAAGAAGATAAAAAAGTTATGTAAGGCGATTCCAAAAGAAACTGGTCGCAGTTAGTATTAGTAATGGCTGGCCAACTGTCACAATATAGCGAAATTCCGACAATGTCTTACGGTGGCGGAAGTCGTAGCTGCCAATGGGCGCTCCGTCTGGTGAATATAACTACCAGTCGCATAAAATTAATGAAGGCAGTCTCAGTGATAAAATAATAACCTAACACATTAGATTTCAAACACTATGTTATTAAAAATAAAAAAATGAAAATAAAAGATATACAGGAATTTAAGTAATAAGTATGTGTAAAAATCAAGTAAAAAGCTGCACACGTATGCGATTACACCTCCCTAGGCGTAAATAAAAAAAAAATTGTACCGCGAACGCGTATGCGACTGCGGAAATGCACTTAGCGTAAAATTTAAAAGGACAATACGCCGTTGTTTACAACTGCTACGAAACGCTACATTTTACTACGCGTTACATACTCCGTAGGTGATAATTTTGTCCCGCTACAATTGCTACGCGCGTCTTAGTCGTGTGAATGGTAAACATACCGCTCGCTACACTATTGTGCTACGAGACGCTCGCTGTGTTATCCGACACGGCTAAAGTTTTAGCTTAATGATGCTGCACTTTAAATGTTATAATGGAAGTGCTCTCAGCGCTTAGCCAATGCTAATTAAAAACACTGCCGCCATTTACTACGAGTAATTGGATCTGATTATGATATTGTTTGTGGTGATCTGTTCGCTTGTTTATAAAATGATGTTGTTATGTCTATTATATTTTTATATTTCATTTTAATACAAACTTTACGGGTTTATTTTAGGTGAGCCAAGTTAAAATTTTAAATGCACATAATTGTTTGAAAGGGATACTGCGGTTTGACGACTTACGACAAAGTTGTGTTGTTCATTACGTTAAAGTTCAGCGGAGTTCATGGCTTTAAGCTGTCTAGAGGACCTCAGTAAAACGATTTTGGACGGGAACTGCACTCGTTTGAACGGAGGTTATATTTATGATTGCACTGCCGACAGTACGACTGTTCATTCACAATGTACATCGTGACAGCTGCACTTGACAAGTGGTTACAATAACCGAGCAGATATAATGGTGCCTATAAGTTGAGAAACTCAAATTCTGTAAACAATCTGGCTTCCTTCAACTTATTGATGCAAGCTTGTATCATACATAATTTACATTATGAAGTACCAATAAAAGTCCACATGATTTGGTCTCAGTACCTGAGCGCAACACACTCTGCAACATTCGCACTCAGGAACTAGGTTGAAAATTAATTCCTACTTTCACAAATTAAAATGAGCACTTGAACTCTATAACACTCAGTCATTAGAGCTTATTACTTCTAGTTATGTTGCGTTGGGCATCCGCTCGCATATCTCTGTATGGTTGCGAGACGGGCGCGCGTGGATGCAGGGGCTCGTGAGGGCGCGGGGCATCGGGACAGGTTCAGGATCGGCGGCGCCCTCTCTGCCTCCGTCGGCGGCTCGAGTGCGATCTCTCCGCAATTGATGTGCCGACTCGGGCCGATAACGATAGCTGCCACCCGCCACTAGCCTCACTACTCCACCTGACCGCATTTAACATCAATAAAAGCAATGGTGCATAACTGCTGATGAAAACAAGTATGTTAATATACTTATAAGAATACTAGCTGCTAATATTTGGCGCATTGCCACCGCAGAAGAAATAATTATAGAAATATCGTTTGTTACGACGACATGCGCACGCGCGCCACCTATTGTTTAATTGTACTACATTTATAACATTAACGCGAGTGCAGGCGCTAAGGCGACAAAGTTTCACGATCACCATTAGATAAACGGTATGGCAGTGCTTAATAAACAAACTAACAAAGATTTTTATAATTTAGAAATTGTATTATTCAGGTTTAATTTTGGTATAAATATTAATGTAACATTCATTCTTTACTTCTTTCTTTCTTTATTTATTTCTTTTCATCCTACAAACGTCTTCTATTATACAAACATTATAATCTCTCTCCATATACACTTAAATTGAATAACCAATTCGTAGCATTAAAATTAAAAGTTCTTTCGTTCTTTTCTCGAAACATACTCAATATTTCATACTAACAATAACAGATACGCACTATACCTATCCGTGATCGTGATATGCAGCGGGCGGCACATGTACTGCACTGGAGCAATCCATTACGAGCTGCTAACGCGAATGAGGTTGTAATTGAATCCGGATGCCCCGCGGCGCTATGATGGGAGCGAGCGCGAGGCAGCCCTGCGCGCTTATTAAGACGACGGCAGTCGCGAGCTCGCGTCGAGTGCACTTTAATTGGGAGCCAATATTGTGCCCCGCCCTCCTTTTCACCTCCAGCGCACACCCTCCTACACGGCGTTACAAGAGCGGCTCGCTTTATTGCTTATGGGACTCTCTTTTGACCATACTTCATGCAAGCGCATTTCCACGCATTGCTGAAATCAGCATACGTTGACGACATGACGACAAGAGTTTTTGATGTATCTCCGCAGTCAAAGGTCAATAACAATATAATTTGGATATGATAAGGAACCACACGGAAAGCACCAACTTTCTTAATAAAAAGAAATCATCAAAATCGGTTCACCCAGTCAAAAGTTCTCAGGTAACAACCATAAAAATACAATCGAATTGAAAACCTCCTCTACTTTGGAGTTAGTTAAAAATTATTCCCAAACAATGCCACTTACCGGAAATGTACGAAAAAGCAAATAAAATAAAAAAGTAATAAAACCGAAAACTAGTTTTACTTTGATGTCTAACATTCGCGGTAACAAGCAATCATTATAAATGTTCTACCAAACATTGTTAAAGTAAAGGAGATGTTGGTTTATGCTTAGTTGCTGTAATAAATGCATCTGGTAATCACTACCACATTAATTCCTGCTAAATTTTTATCCTTTTCATACTCTTGGGTCCAATTCATCCCCGTTGTACCGATGCATACTAAGTATCGACTGACCAGGAAAATTATAAAAACCTGCTTCCAAGGGGGGCTCTACTTTTGCTTATTCGTTTTAAAGTTAACCTTGTTAGTATAAGAAATTAGTTCCATACTTTACAACAACTTGCTGAGGTATTTTATTATCGTGGTCAGGCTAGGTATAAATACAATAAAATAGTACTTTTTGTGTTATTTACATTACATAAAACGCTAAAAATACTATTTAAATCTAAAAAACATTAAAACGCTAATAGTAAGTTATCCGTGAGGATTGATCGTTAGTGCTTTAAGCTTCTTTTAACCTGAGAAAGAACATTTGCACATGTGGCGCCGCGTGTAAAAGCTTCTTCTTGAGTTTGAGATCAACAGTCTAAACATTTAAACAAATAGTGGTTCATTACACCAGCATTGACGACATGAGTACAGACATAATGCCCTCGGTTGACGTCTCATGCGAGTCCTCGCCCGCGGCGCCGTCGGTGTGGCCATGAGTATGTTATAGCCGCGTGTAACTGAAAAGGACTTCAAACAATTACTCCTCATGTTTGTAACACCTCGTGAAAATAACAAAACAACTTGTGTTTCTTCGAAACAATTAATAAAGCACCGACGAGGGGCACGCTCGGAGAGTTTAATGTGTGAATCACTCGTTACTGCACAGAATGTAGTTAGTAATAAGTTATGTAAGCAACCTATTGCAAAACATCGCGCACCTCGATACAGTCTAGTAAACTAGTGCAACGTACTATATTGAAATCGCTGTTACTCTTAGCTTCAAAGGCGAAACAACAAAGAAAGATTGTAAATTTAATTAAAGAAAAGTTTGATTAGATGAAAAAGTAAGCCGTCACTAAGTAGAGAGAGCTATTTCTGGATTTCGATGTTTTATAATGCCGACAACTGAAGCAAGGCAAGCGCAACTTCCTCTACAATCGACTGTGCAATTTTTTTTGACACAGTTTACACTAAAATTAGTATACATAAGGATGCGTATATTACCTACAGGACTTTCGGACTCGCAATACCCGAAACTGAAATAAAATATATTTGCAGATATCGACGTGGAGATCAAACCCACGGTGTCACTTCACGCATACTCGTGTACGAGATGTAGGATTCATTAGTATCCACGATACATAACTTCTAAGTTTGTGTAAGCTACGTGTTCCTATCGGGCGTATGTACGTATTTATTATATTTTTTACATGAAAACAGCTTGCGAAGTATGAGAGCGCGGGGGTTGCTCCGCAGCTTGTTTGTTGAAGTGGCGCCACCTGTTGCGCAACACATAAATAACAAATATCATTTACCCTCGAGCTTGATGTTTATTGAGCTAATAATGACCACTAGCACTATATCTGATACCATTTTTTGTCTAAAAGTCGGCTACGCATTAATTTCTGTGATTAATTATATATAATATCGTCACATTCTTATCAGTTAGGAGGTGTCCCAGATAGTGTAGTGTAGACGCGGCAGGTCGGCGGAGGCTCGCCGCGCTATCCGGACTCGTCGCATTCGCGTGTACGGTTAATAATGTTAGTTGTGATTGTTTAGCAACACAGCGTGAAGTTACCGCAACTGCGGCTAATATTTTACTGTAACGCCGAGGCGCGTGTATACGGCAAATGTAATTTAATTCGAACAACACTTTATTTCAACCTGTTCCACGTCTTATATTACACATATTATTATATATTACCTTATAGTTACTTTACTAAGCTAATAATTATAATTGTAATTATCGCAGTGCCTTACATTATACAGTGTACTCGTAATGAAACGTGTGAGATCTAGAGTACAAATTCCATATCTGTCAAAGCAGTATTGTGCTTTTTGGGTTGTGTGAATAATAATAAAAAATCCTGTGACATAATAATCGTAGTACAAAACATTAGATCCATATTTCAAATCGTTAAACGCTTGATCATGACTACAAGAACTTTCCCGCCTCCACACCCACACCACTACAACTCCTGTAAGCCAGGATCAGCAGTGGCGCATTTTGTGACACCGAGCAGTGAAGCTCGGCGAGTCTCAGGGAAAACTTAATATGTCATTATCCCGCAACGAAATTAATCAAATAGAAAAATAGGGAGGAGTTGGAAATATTAATTGTCCACTTCCCTCCAGAGCAATGCGGGTGACAAAATCATGATGTAAGGAGGCGATTTAACCTCAAGGATAGGGACGTTTACAACTAGATAAGCTAGTTATAAAGCACCACGGATAAAATTAAATGAAAGGGTCCTATCACATGAGCTGTTAGATTTGATTACAATAGGCATGGCAAAAACGCCGGAAAGCACGGAAATTCCGTCTAGTCTCAACAAGGTCCATGTAGTATACAACCCCAGATGTTATTTGCATACTGTTTAACATGATATTGCGCTCTTCATGCCAGAGACCACACTCCCAAAGTACGTGATGAGCAGATTGTTCAACCTCGTAACCAGGTGTAGAGCATGGGCACGCAGGAGAATCAACCAGCCTAAATGAGAACAGTTTACCCTTAAAATTACCATGGCCGGTAAGAAATTGCGATACACAGTAATCTATTTCTAGCCAAGTTTTAATTAGGCGATCGCGAACGTACGGAAAGTATTTATATAAATGACGCCCTTTCGAAGACGAGTCCCACCTACATTGCCATTCATTTAATAACTCGTTGTGTACATCAGTGTGCGTTTTAAATAGTCTATCGATTCTTAAGAGCTCGCGAGACGTAAGAAACTTTTTATCCTCTCTGGTTGAGTAATACATAGCGGCGCGACGCTGTACCTCCAAATCGACAGGAGTACACCCGCGAGGGACAGGGAAAGCTTCTGTACTAACAGTTCTATACGCCTTGCACAAGAATATCAACGCCAATCGTTGACTCTGGAGCAGTTTCCTGCGCACAGCACCGATAGTTGCCCTATCGGCCCATACAGGTGATCCGTATGTAATGCAAGCTAAGTAAGTCGCTCCATAGATGATTTTGAGCGTAGTGAAAGACAGTCCCCACGTAGAGGTCGATATCCTTGTCAAGGCGTAAAAGTTACGTTTTGATTTTTCCCCGACTGTTTTTATATGCTCTAGAAAGGAAAAATTTCGTTCTAAAATCAAACCTAAATAACAAACCGATTCTTTCCTTTTTACAACAATATTATTAAATTTTATTCGCGGCGGTGATTTTAATATACCTTTTAAAAGCAGTTGGAACGTTTTGTGAGGTGCGAATGTAAGGCGATTTCTTTCACCCCATTCAGATATTAATTGTAAACACGTATCCGCCAAACTTTCAAGCCCCGATCTACTATTAGATTCTATTAGTAAGAGGCCGTCATCCGCATATCCGGTTAAAGTGCATCCTACAGGTAAGGGAATTGAAAGAAAATCATCGAAGCTCAAATTCCATAAATAAGGACCTACAACTGAGCCTTGTGGACATCCCATACTCAGCGACTTCGACACGGCATGGTGGCCGAGTTTCAGTTTGGATGTTCCGTACGAAGTATGAGTAAATTAGGGAATATATATTCCTATAGCAGCCTCGTATTTTTAACTTAAGAAGTATCATAGGCCACCAAGCATTGTCGAAGGCACCGGAGATGTCTAAGAAGATACCGAGTACATATTTATGTTCCGATATACTTACTGTTCTTCTAACCGATATTGCCGCGTCTGTAGTCGACCTACCTATGGTAAATCCGAATTGATTTTTGTGAAATACTGGCTCGCCTCGGTAGCAGACGAGGGACAATGAGGCGTTCTAGAAGTTTACCTAAAGATGGTAACAACGTAATAGGTCTATATGACTTGGGATCATCGGGAGCCTTGTCGCCACTTTTAGGTATTATTCGAATGAAACCGGAGCGCCATATTCGCGGAAATATACCTTCAGCAATACATCGGTTAAAGACAGATAGTAACGAATCTCCGGCTGATTTACACGCTTCTTTAATCATCTTGTTAGACACTTTATCCTCGCCGGAGGCTTTGTTTAACGGCAGAGATGCAACAATGGCAATAAATTCATCTAATGTCGCAAGGTTTGAGACTGGAGAGTTTGGCAATTCCGCGGCCCACATTCTAATTTGGTTGTGATAATTGTTGTCATTAATAATATCATCGGGTATAAGTGAATGCAACAGTGCTTCCGTAGTCTCCTCAATACCAGTCGTATAGCTATTATTAAATTTAATATTATCGATGTAAGATAAATTAATTGGTCTATTTGCTTTAAACTCTTGATATAAAGGAGACCACGGGCCCTCCTTATCTAACCGCGCGGCGATTTTACGCAATAAATTACCTTTCGATTTTTGTACTGCTGCTCTATAGTGCGACCTGGCAATTTTAAGTTCATTAAAAGCAGATGTAAAAGTGTCACCTGTGACACAACGCTTTTAAGCCTATTAAACCTCCTGCGCGCCCTACGAAAAATTCGGCGTAGGTGGACTAAATTTTCGTTCCACCAATCACATCTACGAGTATTTGTAATTGAACCTCGACCGATAGCAACATCTGCACAGTATGTGAACGTGGCCGACATAAGTTCAGCACATGTTTCAGGTGAGAGATCATTGCGAGTAAAATCTCTGGCATGTCTAGCAAATAAAGAGCTAAAAAAGTCCCAGTTAGCCCCTTTAGTTTTATATCTAAAATCATAGTTGTTATGAATAAAACCTTGTGTCAATCTAGGCAAGAATTCGTACACAATCAGGCGATGGTCACTACATGACGCATCCGGCAGGACACGCCACCTATCAAGTCGAACGTCTCCACTAGAAAGTGTGACGTCAATAGAAGACTCGCCCGTAGGGCTACAGTAAGTTGGTGGTGCATCGGGAGTATTGTGAATACCAAGATTCATCTCTGCGATGAAATCTTCGACGGCGCAACGCCGATCGGTATCGGTGGATCGATATTTGCCATACCAAAGAGTAGATGACGCATTAACGTCAGCGCCTATAATTACTTTACGACCTGCAAGTGATCGTAAAACCTGGCGGAGATGGTGTATATGTGGTCCTAAAGGGTCCGAGTATTGAAAGTAACAGCTCACTATCAAAACCTTACAGCTCGGATTTGAAACCTCCGCGACTGCACAGTGTGACGTCATGAGATTACGCACTGAAGTTACAGTGAAATTAGAGTTCGCTACATAAATGCCAGCTCGTGAGCTGCTATCAAGCTGTACGACTCTGCTACGCAGTCGAGCGTGTTGATATTGTTCCTGTACAAGTACAACGTCGAGTTTATAATCCCGAACTAACGTATCTAATTCCGACGTCGCCACCCTATCGTTGTGGAGATTTAATTGTCCGATAATAAAGTTATCCATATTAAATTTATTTAATAATTAGTTGACAAAATGAGGGTTTCTAATTTATGTTTGTATGACGGACATTCCTGAGACCCACAGCGATGGTCGTGGGGTTTCTTAAAACGTTTGCAAGTTGCGCATACGGGCTTAAAATCACGATTGTCCTTATGTGGACAAGCCTTGGTTTCATGTGCCTCGGCACAAACGACACAAGTTGGTGTTTTAATGGTGCAGAACTTATGCACATGCCCGTATTGTTGGCAATTGAGGCAGCGGACTATCTCCACGTCATCAATAAACCTGCAAGTTGCCCAATCTATAAATAGTTTGTCTTTGGTCGCAACTAGATGTTTTCTCACTTCCGAATCAATTTCCACGCCTATCCATTTACGTCCGTGTTCCAAACTACGTCGCCGAACGAGTTTTACGGATTTAATGAAATCGTCCTCCTTAATTGGCATTTCATCCTTAATATTTTGCCGATACAAAGCTGTTAAAAACGGTTTGTCTTCCATTGAGGATGGGACATCTTTAATCAAAATTCGCGGACGTCGACCTTTTGGTTTCTCTAAACGTAAACCAGCTGATTTTAATGCATCCACCGACTGGAGTTTGTGAATCTGACGTTCGTTGGTAACGCGAAGTACAACGCCAGCTTTCGCGGTTTTTAACGCCTACGATTTGAAACCCGTCGTCGCTAGGTTTAATTGCATTAAACAGCGCCTGTTTCGTGGCAGACGATGACGTGAGATCAGCTGTCCGCTCGCTAGTCGGGTAAGCCACTACGCACGGGAGAGGCGCGCGAGGCTCCATTGCCGGGGCTTGTTTTGGCAGACGGAGCTTAACGGAACTCGCGTAGGTCATTTTGCCGTCCGCTTTGGGTGGAGTAGGACGGGGACAATTCTTGATACCTTCTAGCTCCCGTTGCGCATTGGCTAACTTAGTTTCGTTGCACGATGACTTTAGGGCCAACACCGAAACGATTGCTGTGATGCGCTGAGTAAAGTCCATTATCGCAGACTTATTCGCGACGTTCATACGTGAACCCTGATCATTCACGAGTTCATTTATTTTGGACAAATAATTCGCGGCCTCAGAAACCAAATCGCAATAATTATCCTCTTTTTCAATGTTATCGTCGGACCTAGGCGAAACCGTATTTTGAGATGCGGATCGATTTATTTCCGGTGAAGCATTGATTGACGGCGAATTTTCACTAAAAAGTCGCTTGGGTTTTGCGGAAGAAGGCGATCTCGATATTATTCCGCTTTTACGAAAAGGGTTTGGACCCCGATCAGGCGGGTCGTCGTTATTATTTGGCATGTTAAATTGAATTAAACGCTATTAAAAATACTAAGTTAAATGGCAAATACACGGAATAGAAATACTTATTACCTTTACGGCAACCGGCCAAGTACCCTCACAATAAAAATAAAAATAAAAGCACTTACCGATGAAACAATTTGATAATTATTTCAAAATCCGAAATAAAACACTCAAAACTTACGGACCGTAGTACACAGAACAACACCACACAATCAGAAACAGCCCACGAGCCGATAATCAAACCCTAAACGCAATTTGCACAATTTTAATAATCAATGCGTAAGTACGTCACCGCACCGTGCGCGCGCGCGGAGGGAAGTGAAACCCTGACAGAATGGATCATGACTAATAAACAATAACGTGTGTCGCGTACAGATGCGGGCGGCGACATGTCGCGCGCACGCGCCGCGCCGCCGACACTCGCCACGCAGCCGCCGCTGACGACGCTGCTGCTGGCCGCGCTGCTCGTGCACCGTGAGTATACCCTCCATGTCCCTACCCACACTCGAAACACCACAACAAACGGACCACCTGTTATAACATTCTAATTTTACTTTACTCTATACTTGATAATATCGATCCTTTGGATTAATTATACAAAAGCAAGAGTTTAATTGTGCATTTTTATATTTCGTGTTGGATATCTCAATCATTGAGACTATTTTGTTGTACAGAAACTATTAATATTTTTTTCTAAAAAACTCAATATCATTAATATTTCGAAGAACAAGCCGTATATTTAATTATTTCTATTGTATATTAATAATTACAATTAATTTCAAACCTTTACTTCAAATGAGCTAAAATAAAAATAGATAACTTAAGTACTGTATATTAATCGGCTTATAATAGTTTTTACTAAATGACAAGATATTGAAGAGTGATAGGCTCATGGTTGCTTAACTCTATTAGCTATTTCCACGCCGATATTATCTTTGCTAATAATTGATAACGTTACGAAGAATCAGCGGCGTCCGGAACACACAATGTTATAGAAGCAGGCCCCCACGGTACAATCGATGATTGCGAACTCAAAATGAAGCAAGCTGTAAGCTACGGAGCCGACGTCTGTATAATATGATATGTCCAGTGAGGAATGTCTCACAGTAATATTCTCCTAAAAATTTTATGAAAGATGTAGTACATACGTAAGACAAGTTTGTTTTCATTAGAGTCCCGGCACTATTATAAATAAAAACTCCGGTCAAAGTAAAACAATAAAAGTTGTGTGTTGTTTTTATGAAGGCGCACGTCCCGCGCTCTTTTGCACAAACAGACTCGTTAGACACTCGCCGTCTAATTCCACAACTTTAGTTTTAAAACCGTTTGACCCAAAACCGACGAGCGTTCCAGCGCTGCGTGCCAAGCCGATCACCGGACCGAGTGTCACGCCACACTCCGTACAAAAAATAGTCACTGCACTTCTGTGATGGTTATGTTATTATTTGTACACATGTTAATTAGTTAAGACAAGTTCATGACAAGCACAAGACCTCATCACTCTACAAGTTCATTAAATATTGGGACCAGCATATACTAGACAATCCAAGAAACTCACGAAATGAACTATTTAATGAAACTTGTTACTTGACGAATTGAGATTGTTACCGACTTCAGTTAATATTGTGTTGCGAGACTTGAGCCGCTCGTGGGGGCTAAAAAAGAATCGTAACTTGGATGAGTGGAGCGGCACAAGGCACGGTGCGCGGCGTGTGGAGAGCAGAGGAGGAGTGGAGGCAGGAGGGGTCGGGAACATTGTTCCCAAACGAGTAATTCGGTTAAGTTTGTTGGTTGTTTGTCGGAATTAGTTCTGTTTTACTTTTACAATTAACTCCCGCCGGAGTTGCGCTCAAAGAAACTCATTTATAGAGTTTTGTAATTAAATGTCAACGCTTTGTTTCGTATTGTGATCCAAGCAGGTCCGTGCCGCCGGCGGACTCGGCTCGGCTGCTCACGGTGACTGCTCCGTGACATACTCGGGCTCACTTTAAACCGTCAATCCAACGACGGTACCAAATTTACTAGTAATCAAACTAAATACCACGGCGATGACTTCAGTGTTCGACGAGTCTCAGGATTTGGTGTGGATTACTTAGTGTTGCCAAGAATTTTTAATTCAACAAAAGAAAACGCAATTTTAAAGAGACGAACGTATGTCCGCTGTGCATTATCCTACCGCAATCGATCTGTCCAACCTCTGCCTTGTAATATATAATAATCAAAATGCGGAAACTAAAATTAACATATCACACAACATGAATACTGCTATTTTGTATTGTGAAATAAGATACTTGCTTCCTCTCGGTTGGGCCCTTCCTGCCTGGCCTGCCTGCCTATATAGTGGATAAAAATATTATCATATGTATAACGAAAGGCATGGTGTATGCTCGTTATCGTCTTCCATAGCTTGTTACTACTAAGTATCGTGGGCGTATGTGAGGATATGGCGGATCACAATAACCGAAGTCATATTTTAGTAGTTGTAGTTTTTGTCCAAAAGAATTATAATTCCAATAACACAAACTACTACGGAACGCGAGACAGTCTCGACGCACCCACAGCACTAGTCTCCAATGATAATATCCGATCACTTGATCTAAACCAGCTGAATTGTTAATTTTTCATAGGCTTGTCATCCTCTTTGACTGCTAGCTTTCCGGCCTTCTTGATGTCGTCCGACATCCTCATTGCGCTGTGCAGCGAAGATTTTATCGAATGCCATAAGATGGCGTTGGCGTTCCATTAAAAAAATCAACTCGACGACGACATGTATATATTTGATTGCTATGAGTAACGAGACGAGCTTGCCGTTCACCTGATGGTAAGCAATACAACCGCCCATAAACTGTAGAAACACCATCCATCACCTTGAATTACAAAGTATTGTTTGGTATTCCACTGCGCTCGCCATCCTGAGACGTGAGATATTAAGACTTATTATGTCCAATAGTTACACTGGCTACAATGTCCTTCAAACCGGAACACAACATAGACTACGCGCTGCTGCTTGGCCGCAGAAATAGACACCGTGGTGGTACCTACTCACGAAGACTCTCACATAAGAGAGACCTACCACCTGTAAATGTTGGACATAATATGTGTGATAGTGTTTTAATACGGCTACGTGATAGGTGTGGGGTGCGAGCTGACGCAGCAGGTGCCGTCGTTCGTGGCGGAGCCGCCGGCGCTGGTGCAATATTTGGCGTCGCGCGGGGTGCGCGTGCGCTGTACCGCGCGCGGAGAGCCTGCTCCCGCGCTCGCCTGGATCACCGACGACGGCACACTACTCGACGACAGACCCGGCCTCAGGTACGCAACACATACCATGACATCATTTGAGATAATTTTTAACGAACTCGATGGCCGTATACTGTACGTAATCGTGTAACGTGTGTGTAGGCGAGTGTATAACAACGGCACGCTGGAAATGTTGCCGACAAGCGCATACTTGGGCGTAGGCGGCGGAGACAGCAGCACGAGCGTAGGCGGCGGTGGAGTGGTAACGCTGAGGTGCCGCGCCGCCAATGCACACGGTGTCGTGCTCTCCCGTGACGTGACGCTGCAGCCCGGTCAGTGCATTCAAATTTCAAATGTATTAAGTAGTTTCTAAGTATAAAAATGATTACTCACATCCTGGCATTCTGGATCACGTGTGCAGTGCCAGATGTATCGTGGGAGCCGGTGGTGACGGCGGCGGCGGCGGCGGCGGGCGGCGTGGCGGCGCTCACGTGCGGCGCCACGCGACACGCGCAGTACGTGCGCGTCGCCGCCTGGTACCGCGCCGACAGAATGCTCACCATCGACGCGCCGACGCCAGGTACCACATTGTATTTATATAGCCAAAGGTTGACCAACAACCATAACTAAAAGAATTCATTGTGATTTTCCTGAAAAAGTGTGAAGAATATTTTAAAGATTTTGGTGAGTCTCTCCCGATATTTTACTGGCTGAAGTTATCGCAATTCGTAATTAGTTACTTTTATTGTCTATAAGAAAAGTGCACGATTTTAACTTGAGCCCCGCAGTCCATACGCGCAGGTAACGAGGATGATACGCGCGTCAGCCATCCGCAGCTTACTTATAAGACACCCAGCGTCACCGTACATGTCACCAAAATACAAAAACCCCGCTCCAGAATGTTCCGCATTAGTAATCAAATTATGGTAAGTGACAGATGTTAAAGATTATGGTGCGTGAAATCAGAAAGAAGTATCTTTCCAAATAACTTTTGTGGGACGTTTAATAAAAGGACCGCACGGTGGCACATAAATCCCGCAGTATTGAGAGGCCGCGCGGCCGCCGCGCCGGACACCGATAAATCTCCCGGACAGCGGGCGCCGGACGGCGGGCACCGGGCGGCGGCGCGGGCGACGGCGCGGGCGGCGAACTGCTCCATTACTCACCGCCTGCCGTATATCTCGCGCGACATCGCGCTGTTAATTAATTCCAGCTCCTTGAAAATATTTCACGTAATAAGGGGACAAATTAGCGCGCGGCATTTGTTACCGGCACCTAGGCTCCCAGGCTACCCTCCCCGCAACCCGCCCCGCCCCGCCCCCTCGCCGCAGCTTACATCCACCCGCGCCCGCTGTCGACTGGATTTTCTTGAAACAGAGACGTTATGACGTTAATGATATTAAATATCGGATGAGGCAACATCGTCCTGCATTAGCGTCTTTTGTAAAACTTCACGCAGATTCAATTTACACACTTAATATACTGTAGGAGCTCACAGAAATGCGCAAGTTATTGCATTTGCTGATGACATATACATTATAATTTCTTTAGAATACACCACTTACCGAGAAAAACTTATATTAAAAAAATTTAGCCGTTGCGAAGCGCCTGGTACATGTGTAACATCTAAACCATTTTGTATAAAAATGTGCATAAAAGGATGCCTGTTAAATAAATAAATAATCCCTAACATGACACAACTCTTTAAAATACGATCGGTTGGCTTGATTATAAGTACTCATTACTCGGAACTCTATAAATTATAATCACTCCAAGGATAAAAAGCAATAACAAATCTGTCGCGTGCTAGTCACGATGAGTCTGAAGTTATCAACCCGGCCCTGTTGGCGCACTCATATCATAGATGTAGATAAATTATATTCGTCTAACTCTTTCAAATGTGAAAGACTGATTATTATAATATTTTATCTGACAAGTGATAGGTATCGGTTACATGTTTATTAATGCAGTACCTATGTAACTTTATTATTTAATTTACCAATATATAACTATTTTCTGTTTACCTTTAATAAAATAAAATAAAATTATCCTATGGACGCGCGCAGCGGTGGAAGACTTTATAAAAGTCGCAAAAACACACTGGATGCGGATCGCTTTTGACAAGTCTGTCTGGAGATTATTAGTGGAGGCTAATGTTCACCAGTGGACTTAATGCGGCTGATAATGATGATGATAGACAACCTACCTTACGTATTGATTCTAGAGCAATTTCTATAGGTACATTACTATTAGATATCGTGTTTATAAATTTTTGCCAGTCTGATATATTATTTATCATCTTGTTGGACAATGTGCTATCATAATAATTGATATATTTTTGGGTCTTTTTCTGGTACAAAACCTCACATATTTCAAAAGGAGTATAATGACATTACACATTACGATCAACAATGAATTCGCTATTTGTACAACTTGTTTAAATATAAGTAATATAACAGCCATCTACTAGCAGGCATAAAGCAAAACAAAATGTAATAACTAAACTTCAAGCAAACTCCAAACAATATTATGAGCAGGAAATTCAGCTCTTTATTTATACCTCGGACGATGTAATATTAATTAAAGCAATATCTCATTTGCGCGGAGCGTGTGCATGCGCCTCGTCCCCTCCCGCCGCCGCCCGTGACCGCCCGTGACGGATGGCGGGGCGGCGCGGAGAGCACACACTGCCGTGCAGGCTCCCGGCTGGTCATATCGCGACCAATGATTAACAATTCACCAACTGCATCAGACTTACAGTAATGCACGTTTGGGCCGAGCTCGAACGCGAAAAATATTCCCAATAGCTTATGCAATGTCATCAGATTCGGCACATGTTTATATACTACGTCGGGTGCGTGCGCACAACAGCCTGACTATGTAGTGTTTTGTAACTGTAGAGTCGCGGTACATAATGGCGGGCAACAGTTTGCTGGTGCGCGGCGCGTCGCCCGCCGACATCGGCGCGTATAGTTGTCTCGCGCGACACTCGCTCTCCGGACAAACCAAGCGCTCGGCGCCGGCAACCCTGACGCTCTCACGTGAGTACTACCGCTGCAAACTCCTCAGCAATTTAGGTGCTTTTATAGCAGGTCTCATTGTTAGAGTAGAAGACGAAACAGGAGAGGATGTGCGGAATAGAGTGATTCTTATGCAATCACTGCCGGTGATAACTGATATCTATCACTAGTCATTCTCAATTTGGCAGTAATCCCTATAGTATTATGAGATCAACCCTTTCAGTTTATTGATTCATTAAGCCGGTATGGCGTGTGTCCGCGGTGCGATATCGGCATTCGCTAGCTGATAAATATCTTTGGTGATAATTGCGGTGGTGTGTGTGTCGGCTGTCATGGCTGATGTGCAGCGAGCGACGCTTCGACGGCGCCGCGCTTGCTGCCCGCCGCGGCAGAGCTCTCGGTGCCGGCGGGTGCAGACGTTTGCCTGCCATGCGTCGCCTCCGACCAGCCCGCGCCACATTACACGTGAGTACACGCCAGTCGAAACGACCATATTCACTAACTTCCTCGGTAAACGTTATCTACACAGCACTACAATAATGGCGACTATCATTTCCTTGATTAATCAGTATTTTTCTAACGCAAATGAAGCATAGAAGGGCCCCTTAATTGTTAAATATCATGTTATCTATACTCTATCTATCTATACTTTTATATAAGGTTAGGAGGTTTGTTTGTTTGTTTGAACGCACTAATCTCAGAAACTACTGGTTGAAATCGAAAAAAATATGTTAATGTTGCATAGCCCATTTTTCGAGGAACACTGTGCTATGACCAACAAGAGGGGAGCATTAACGAAAAAAGTTGCAAAAACTGGAAAATTTATTCCTTTTGAGAGCTTCCGCTGTTGTGCGGCGTAAACGGTTAATTGTTCATCTTAAAAAGTTCTAAAAATATATTTTAAAACAAAGTCCCCCGCCGCAACCGTTTGCCTGGCTAAACGCGATCTTAAAAACATATCCAACGGATTTTGATGAAATTTTGTATGGAGATAGTAGATAGAGACCATGGGAAAGACATGAGCTACTTTTTATCTTTTTATCTCGGAAAAATATATGTTAAGGACACACATTCCCTTCACCGTAAATCCTTTGAGTTTTTAAATCTGTTGAGTGTCGGTAATGATTTCTTAAATAGTTTACAGATAACGCAAAAAGTTATGGCGGCCTACATTGTCCGTAAAATGGTTTGTTGACATTTGACGTAAAAGTGACAGCAAATAGATAGCAAATATAATTTCATAAAATATTATAAAAAGGAACTGACAACTTAAATAATTAAATTTTATTGTCGTTTCTTAGGTTTCAAGTAAGATTGTGTGATTTTGGTTATAGTGTAATTATTGTAATGTGTATGTACCTATGTACTAAATAAAATGTCTTTGGTTTCAGAACAACGCAATATTATTTAATCATTGACGTATATTCTATAGACACGAACGTCCATATAAACCTAAGATATAAACTATTTGTTCAAAATCTGAACTAAAATGGCAACCAAAATGTCGTTATAACCTATTTATTTACTTGAACAACAAATAATTTTAATTATTTGACTAATATTTTTTATTCACATCCAGACGTCACTCCGTACACAATCACAAGCTGCCAATATTAACTGCATACTAAAGCAGTTGTATGGATTGCAGTTCAATTAGTTGAACTCAGTGAATGTTCGGAACGCTAAATCTAGTACGCAGTACATATACATCGATGTGTTTAATTGTTTGAAGTTTTAACAAACTGAGGAATTTGTCTTATACGTACAGCGAGACTTTTAACTCGGGATACTCTAAAAGCTGGTTAAGATCATAAAAGAAAAATCTTTGATAACATTGCAACATACATGCTTTCCATTTGCTGCTAATAACCGCGCGGCTATAGCACGCGCATAAACACACATAATTGACATGGTTGGACATGGAAAACTGGGCTATGTTACGGACCGCGCTATCTTTAGTCACGCGTCGTAATCTGGCCTAATCTTGACCTTGCAACACAGTTATTCCCGATTTACACATAGAGACACTGATCTCAACAAATTATAACATATAAAAACGCACGTCTCGCAACGTAGTTACTATCGCAGAAATTTGTGAGATCTTACATAATAAGTGACACTATCAATACTACACATCTTGACACGTACCTAATATATCGGAATAACAGCGAACCGTGAATCAAAATAATACTGAAATGTTGGTGTTGCTCCAACATAATATATTAAACACTTTCAAAACTAAAATATTATAAGGATAATACATCAGCGCATTGTGGTGCTAATGAGACGTAGAAATAGCGGGCAACGCTAGTGTCACTGCGCGCTGCCCGGTATGTACGAATGTGTCAGCAGCTTGAGGGGCACCTTGAGTAACAATCAATAAATCGTCTTCTGTTCAATCAGTGCTGTTTACTTGAAGAGTGTCGCAGCGCATAAATCAATGTTTGTTGGTGGATACCGTGCATACTATTGGTTTTTGCTAGTTGGTATCGCGAATGGGCCGGACGGCTGCAACCTGTGGAGGTGGGCGGCGGTGGCAGCGGCGTGTGGTGGTGGGCGCAGGGCGCGGCGCTGTGCCTGCGCAGTGTGACGCGCGCCTCCGCCGGCGCATGGCTATGTAAGGCGTACAACGTGTTCGGCGATGCCACGGCGCATGCGCGACTACATGTCACCGACGCGCTGCGTGTCACCGTCGCGCCGCTAGTGCTGGTCTGTACCGACTATCCTCACAGCTCACTCACTACACACATGATATTTTTTAACAGAAGCGCAGGCGGATATTGGGATCAAGAAAGTGAATCACCTGATATGAATAAGCATGACTTTACTTTGATCTGGAGACCCTACGATTACTTCGCGAATTTTATCGCGCGAGTCGTGAGGTTATGTTTGAGTCATCGACTACTCGGATTCTGCAAAACATACCTAATAGTGTTGTTTTACGGCAGGTGGCGGACACGGGCAGCACGGTGAGGTTCAACTGCTCGTCGTCGGAGGCGGGCGCGTCGCTGTCCTGGCTTCACGACGGCGCGGCAGCAGGCGCGGGCGCGGAGCTGGTGGTGCGCGGGGTGGCGCGCGCGCACCGCGGTGCCTACCAGTGCTTCGCGCGCCTCGCCGACCACGCCGCGCACGCCACCGCAGAGCTGCGTCTCGGAGGTCACACCCTCTCTGTTCGACACGCTTTACCGCACAACTCTTCAATAACACAACACATGCCATGCAAACAACGCATTATTGTATCAAACTGGACATCTATCACCTTATGTAGCAATAAAACAAACAACAGATCGACAGCGTAACTAAGTTACTCTGAAACGTGGCAATTAGGCTACGCACCCTCGTAAATCTTATTTCGTAAAACTAAAAGTGTCACATGATAATTTTACGGTATTAGTTTTAAACCTAATATATTATTTACGTCATTTACTACATAATTAATTTAATCTTATAAGGTACATTAAGATCGTTAGTTGTATGGTGAGTAAATAAACAGTAAATTGTTCTAGAAGCGAGACTCTCAATATTCTTTGTGAACAAACGAAATCCAAGCATCCACTCGAGTGAAGTACTGGCTCAGCCGGGAAGCGGAACAAAATACACTGATTCCGGTTTATTAGATGGGAACTGGTAACAAAAAGTGATTTTGCGACTGAGCCACGAGAATGAGGGGACAGTGGGCTGAGAGTGAGAGGGGGGTGGGGAGAATAGCGCAGGCGAGTGTCTGGGGCGGAACTCAATCAATCTCAATGTAGTGTCGAGCTAGTCGGAATCAATCAGCGATCGGCATTTGTTGATATGTTCTCGGCATTGTGCGCCCCGACTGCGACGACAATGGAGCGGCCCCGGGGTGGCGGGCGCGGCGAAGGGGGGAGTGCTTGTGACGACTCCGCGTCGACGAATATTGCCGGCGAAGGCCTATTGAATGATTTGTCTGAATGTGTAATCTACGAGGCATTGTGTACGCCTGCCGGCTCTCGGCTCTCGGTCCAACCCCACCTCGCCCGCGCCGTCGCGCCCCGCACCACCGCCTTCCTCATTTCCTCGCGTTTGATAAGGAGCCCGGTGCTTACTGGGTATAATTAGGCCACATTAACACCAGCGCGCGAACAAACACTTCATTGATAATATTATCACTCCATCTCTGTTGCTACATTTTTCTTATGAGTTGTTGGAAATTGATTCTTTTACCAAACATGTAAAACATTATGCATTAATTTTCAACAAAACATTTAACTTTAAACCCAACTTTTGGATTTGACGAGGTTGCAACTGTAATGTGTATGCATAACCTGTATTTACGGAAGTATCTACGTCGCATAGACATCTCGCTGTCTGTAGCCTTATTCGTGGGAAAACTGCTAGTATCATTGCTACATATAATCTTGTTTTGTGGATATACTGATGACTCAATAAAAACATAAAAGTTTATATAACAAAGTGTCAAGCATTTATAAATTACGTTCGAGTTAAAGAAACATAAAATAGCAATATTCCGAAAAAAGGGTTTATTTTACAGAATTACACAAACACAGCTTTCTTATTATTAATACAACTAAATCCCGCTTCTTGCAATGTTAATATTTTAATATACTGATATTTTAAGTCCTCCATTTGTCTCGGCAGTTTTGTTTTTAATCCCAGATCTCGTTTTTTTGCAAATAATTCCTGTATTAGTTATATATGTTACATCTTACACAATGTCGAATACTTAGGATAAAATCATACAAGTGCACATTGTACTGTTACATTTACACGTAATTATAAGTTAGAAGTAAGCACGTTGCGGTTTTAGTTTTAAGTAGCTAAATAAGTAGTGAATTATTATTATAACGTAGAGCTCATGATTCTTCGGTGCGCGCACTGTGATACCGCACAGATTTGGCGTTGTTGTAGGTAAGGTTCTTTAGTTACTGCGCGTTACAACTAGAGTAAGCTTCACAAATTTTTCTTAATCAAGAATTATTTATTTTATATGTATCAATTGTTTAGCTTAATTTATCAACTATCAAGCATACAATTCTAGTTTGGCTTCGTAACTAAGGATGATAGTGATAAATTCGCAGTTGAGTTTTCAAGTTCGCTGTATCTGAACGCAAAGAACGCATTTCCGAAGCTAGATTGCATGTCTCCTCCACGTTTAGTTTACTGGATGACATAGGGTCCTTCCTAAGTGTTACGTTTGGCTAACGAATTTTCTTAGGTGCACATACTGGGGTAAGGATTGTCATCATCTTTCTTGACTAGCACAATAACATTCAAGGCATATCCAACACTTATTGTCAACATCGAACACATGAGGTGATAAGGTTTGCCACATTGTAAGAGTAAACAACATATATTTTCTTGTTTTCCGAAGCTAATATTTTCTGCAGAACTAATTAATGTAGCACGTTTTATTTTATGACGGCTGATAGATGGCACGACAGACACGCGTGTATTCGTCGAAGCGTAGTCATGTTGTACTAGCTCACCGCATGAGGTGCAAGTCGCCGCTCGCCCGTGCATAGGCGAGCCGTCAATACTAGAGTTCAAAATCAAT
>NC_051139.1:17474578-17513159 GCF_014839805.1 Manduca sexta
GCCCCATTCCGCGCCGCGCACGTACTGCTCGCCGTTGTCAGGGCCCGGCACTCACTTCACCTGTCATTATTAATAACATTCTATTACTTCCAGAATATAACCCAACTAAGTCAAAATCACGAAGTGACAATTTTGTTTCTTTCATGAATGTGGAACTTTACTGGAGCTAACAAAGTCTCACATCAAAACATATACCTAAATAGCAATAACGGCTGTGCTGTTCCCGCAGTGCGTGAAATTGTCGAGGGTCCACAGTCCACACGGCACCGCTTTAATCATAGAACACAAGAATATAGTGCTCCGACTTCCGTTAAGTACTGTGTGTGTTCCAGCACAGTCGTTACGTCAGCCAGGACAAATTTTACTTACCTATTCTTCTGTACCAGACGAGTGTGGGCGGCGGGTGTCCACTGGCGGCGCAGTGCAGCAGCAGCGGCGCGCCGAGCAGCACGGCGGCGTCCAGCGGCTCCGTCACCCACGCCGGCGCCACTGCTCGACCATCATCACGTTTATTAATACAAACACTATCAACTTAACCAATTCATGCGATATTTAAGTGGTAAGACAGAAAACAGGGCACGCAATGTTTGTACCTTTACAAACATTGTGCACTTTTGCTTTATAATGTGGACTATATGAGTATAGTACGAGGCCATGTCTGCAATGCACCTTTGACGTTGAGCGTGGCGGTGTAGTTGACGGTGGCGGCGTGGTTGGAGACGCGGCATGTGTAGTCGCCGCTGTGGCGCGCTGTGAGTTCCGAGAACATTAGCAGCGAGAACTCGTTTAAGCTCTTCTCTTCGATCTGCAACAGTACTGGCGGTAAGTGTGTGCGGGGCGTAGCTCAGTCCCCGCGTCGCCATCCCTCAGTCCTTACGCACCTGTAGGTTAGCCGGTAGCGGCGCGCCATCCTTCACCCACGAGAAGTACATAGGTTTGTCGCCGGACGACACTCCGCATAGTACCTGCACCGAGCTGCCCTCGGTCAGCTCCGATGAAAACATGAACGGTGATATTTTTGGCGGGTCTAGACGTTAAAAACAAATGAGTTTCATGTGGTCGTCTGGATTTGTTACAAAAGTTTAAACGGTAGAGGTGATGCACGCACTCGGACTTGAATCTCAATGTCTTGCCTGGCGGCGGGTCCGGCGGGCGCAGCCACGGCGCACGCGTAGTGTCCCGCGTCGGCGGGCAGCGCCGGCGTGAGGCGCAGCTCAGCGCCGCGCGCCGCCACGCGTCCTGCGCCGCCCACCGCTACGCTTGCGCCACGCCGCCACCACGAGATCGAGCTGCAATCACGCCGCGGGTAACGACTGCCTTCCGCACTTACAGATGCCCCGAGCCGTTGCCCAAGCCAGTGTTTAAATTTTAAACATCGTTGAATAATTAAATCAAAGTTCCATTTTATATTTTGTAGCTATTAGTTATCCTAAAAATATGCCATTTACTTTAACTTAAATTTTGCAGATAACACCAGACACAGGAGCTCTAAAGCATAGATATAATAATTACAAATGGTAAGCAAGTGTGCTCAGAGTGTTGGTGAGTGTAAGAGGAATGATCCCACAAATGCACCTCTATGGACCTGATCGGATATCCGGCGTAGGGGCAGTAGAGCGTCGCGTTGGCACCAGCCACCCACGCGCACGGGGGGCCTAGCACGCGGATCGACGGCGGACCTGCACACACACACACACGAAGTGTATATTGTACAGCCTGCTGCACTAGCTTATATATCTGCATGATGGATACGTAACTAGTACTAGTAATTACGATTATCCTGCAGAATACCGATATCTATGCGAGTTGTCGCACACTTGATAATTTCCTAAAACCTCACCACTAATAAAAGAACTACGTCTTTGGTACCATATGTTTAGGGGAGGTATCCACAGCTTGATAGTTAAAACAATCACGCCCGAACCCATAGGTTCACCGACTCTTCTTGCCGCACCATCAGGTTTTGGAATAGTTTGACAGGGCGCGTGTTTCCTCTTCCTTATAATCCTGGGTCCTTCCGCCCTAATGTAAAGAAGCATCTTAGTAGGCGTCATCGGCGTGTTTGTGTCGAATGGCACGAGATAGCCGTCTGTTGCCATTTAAAACTTTATCTGGGCGGCATCTTACCGTATATATTGAGTCTCGCGGAGTGCGCGGCGCGGCCGAGTTGGTTGTGCGCGCGACAGGTGTAGCGACCGCCGTCGGTCGCCGCCGCCGCCGTCATGTTCAGCACCGACACCACGTCACCGTTCGCGGAGCTCTCCTGGCTAATAAAGTATCTGCGACACGCATCACTAATGTTAATGTATGCTGGCGGTATCGAGGCGAGTCCAGCGGGCGGGCGGAGGCGTCACCTGTGTTGCGCGCGGTACTGGTCGAGCGGCTGGTCGTCGAGCAGCCAGGTGAAGCGCAGCGCGGAGCGATCCGGACGCGGCGCAGCGCAGCGACACAGCACCTCCAGCCGCAGCGCCTGCTCGATGAACGTGTAGTGCAGCTCCGGTGCAGAATCTGATCACATCACACTACAGTAATAACTCAACTCTTGGCAAGACGCGTCTAGGATGTTGCGCGACATAGAGTAGAGCGAGGGTAACGGTACGCAGTTAATTATAATATGGTTTTATTTGTCCAGTGGTAAAATAACGAGCGGCGCACTTTCATCTCATATTCGTCTTTAATTAACAAATTGGACTCGGTAAAACAAACACAATTGACAATTAGTAATGAGAGCGCACGACAGCGAGTAGATCAAACATAGCTGCTGTAACAAACCTCAACGAATTCCTATATTGAACACGCGAACGTTAACTTTCACGATATTATTCTCAGTGTTAAAAGTCTTGCGTCATACTCGCCTTGATACACGTCTACGAATCCTATGCCTGCCGCAGTTAGTTCTTGTGGCTTACGGTGTTCGGACGTCTACATATTGTCTGCATCGTGGCGTGTTGTGTGTAAGGATCTCTGTATAGGTTTTGACTGAATGTTGTTTTTCGTTGCCTCTTACTATCTTGCGCATTGAACCTTTGGTGTCGGTGGCTAAATTTGATTTTGTAAGGTGCTGACCCTGTCTTGCGATGTGTGTGCCATGTAGAGTTTGCAGTTTGTTTAAATATGAATAAAAACATTTAAAATCAGTTTGATGTCTTATTGATTTTGAACTCTAGTATTGGCGGCTCGCCTATGCACGGGCGAGCGGCGACTTGCACCTCATGCGGTGAGCTAGTACAAAATGACTACGCTTCGACGAATACACGCGTGTCTGTCGTGCCATCTATCAGCCGTCATAAAATAAAACGTGCTACATTAATTAGTTCTGCAGAAAATATTAGCTTCGGAAAACAAGAAAATATATGTTGTTTTGTAAGAGACAATGTGGCAAACCTTATCACCTCATGTGTTCGATGTTGACAATAAGTGTTGGATATGCCTTGAATGTAATTGTGCTAGTCAAGAAAGATGATGACAATCCTTACCCCAGTATGTGCACCTAAGAAAATTCGTTAGCCAAACGTAACACTTAGGAAGGACCCTATGTCATCCAGTAAACTAAACGTGGAGGAGACATGCAATCTAGCTTCGGAAATGCGTTCTTTGCGTTCAGATACAGCGAACTTGAAAACTCAACTCCGAATTTATCACTATCATCCTTAGTTACGAAGCCAAACTAGAATTGTATGCTTGATAGTTGATAAATTAAGCTAAACAATTGATACATATAAAATAAATAATTCTTGATTAAGAAAAATTTGTGAAGCTTACTCTAGTTGTAACGCGCAGTAACTAAAGAACCTTACCTACAACAACGCCAAATCTGTGCGGTATCACAGTGCGCGCACCGAAGAATCATGAGCTCTACGTTATAATAATAATTCACTACTTATTTAGCTACTTAAAACTAAAACCGCAACGTGCTTACTTCTAACTTATAATTACGTGTAAAATGTAACGGTACAATGTGCACTTGTATGATTTTATCCTAAGTATTCGACATTGTGTAAGATGTAACATATATAACTAATACAGGAATTATTTGCAAAAAAACGAGATCTGGGATTAAAAACAAAACTGCCGAGACAAATGGAGGACTTAAAATATCAGTATATTAAAATATTAACATTGCAAGAAGCGGGATTTAGTTGTATTAATAATAAGAAAGCTGTGTTTGTGTAATTCTGTAAAATAAACCCTTTTTTCGGAATATTGCTATTTTATGTTTCTTTAACTCGAACGTAATTTATAAATGCTTGACACTTTGTTATATAAACTATTATGTTTTTATTGAGTCATCAGTATATCAACAAAACAAGATTATATGTAGCAATGATACTAGCAGTTTTCCCACGAATAAGGCTACAGACAGCGAGATGTCTATGCGACGTAGATACTTCCGTAAATACAGGTTATGCATACACATTACAGTTGCAACCTCGTCAAATCAAAAGTTGGGTTTAAAGTTAAATGTTTTGTTGAAAATTAATGCATAATGTTTTACATGTTTGGTAAAAGAATCAATTTCCAACAACTCATAAGAAAAATGTAGCAACAGAGATGGAGTGATAATATTATCAATGAAGTGTTTGTTCGCGCGCTGGTGTTAATGTGGCCTAATTATACTCAGTAAGCGCCGGGCTCCTTATCAAACGCGAGGAAATGAGGAAGGCGGTGGTGCGGGGCGCGACGGCGCGGGCGAGGTGGGGTTGGACCGAGAGCCGAGAGCCGGCAGGCGTACACAATGCCTCGTAGATTACACATTCAGACAAATCATTCAATAGGCCTTCGCCGGCAATATTCGTCGACGCGGAGTCGTCACAAGCACTCCCCCCTTCGCCGCGCCCGCCACCCCGGGGCCGCTCCATTGTCGTCGCAGTCGGGGCGCACAATGCCGAGAACATATCAACAAATGCCGATCGCTGATTGATTCCGACTAGCTCGACACTACATTGAGATTGATTGAGTTCCGCCCCAGACACTCGCCTGCGCTATCCTCCCCACCCCCCCACTCACTCTCAGCCCACTGTCCCCTCATTCTCGTGGCTCAGTCGCAAAATCACTTTTTGTTACCAGTTCCCATCTAATAAACCGGAATCAGTGTATTTTGTTCCGCTTCCCGGCTGAGCCAGTACTTCACTCGAGTGGATGCTTGGATTTCGTTTGTTCACAAAGAATATTGAGAGTCTCGCTTCTAGAACAATTTACTGTTTATTTACTGACCATACAACTAACGATCTTAATGTACCTTATAAGATTAAATTAATTATGTAGTAAATGACGTAAATAATATATTAGGTTTAAAACTAATACCGTAAAATTATCATGTGACACTTTTAGTTTTACGAAATATGATTTACGAGGGTGCGTAGCCTAATTGCCACGTTTCAGAGTAACTTAGTTACGCTGTCGATCTGTTGTTTGTTTTATTGCTACATAAGGTGATAGATGTCCAGTTTGATACAATAATGCGTTGTTTGCATGGCATGTGTTGTGTTATTGAAGAGTTGTGCGGTAAAGCGTGTCGAACAGAGAGGGTGTGACCTCCGAGACGCAGCTCTGCGGTGGCGTGCGCGGCGTGGTCGGCGAGGCGCGCGAAGCACTGGTAGGCACCGCGGTGCGCGCGCGCCACCCCGCGCACCACCAGCTCCGCGCCCGCGCCCGCTGCCGCGCCGTCGTGAAGCCAGGACAGCGACGCGCCCGCCTCCGACGACGAGCAGTTGAACCTCACCGTGCTGCCCGTGTCCGCCACCTGCCGTAAAACAACACTATTAGGTATGTTTTGCAGAATCCGAGTAGTCGATGACTCAAACATAACCTCACGACTCGCGCGATAAAATTCGCGAAGTAATCGTACGGTCTCCAGATCAAAGTAAAGTCATGCTTATTAGAGCTGAACTCCATTCGATTCCTTCTGCGTGATTGTTTTTGGTTTCTATGATCGTAATTTTTTCATATCAGGTGATTCACTTTCTTGATCCCAATATCCGCCTGCGCTTCTGTTAAAAAATATCATGTGTGTAGTGAGTGAGCTGTGAGGATAGTCGGTACAGACCAGCACTAGCGGCGCGACGGTGACACGCAGCGCGTCGGTGACATGTAGTCGCGCATGCGCCGTGGCGTCGCCGAACACGTTGTACGCCTTACATAGCCATGCGCCGGCGGAGGCGCGCGTCACACTGCGCAGGCACAGCGCCGCGCCCTGCGCCCACCACCACACGCCGCTGCCACCGCCGCCCACCTCCACAGGTTGCAGCCGTCCGGCCCATTCGCGATACCAACTAGCAAAAACCAATAGTATGCACGGTATCCACCAACAAACATTGATTTATGCGCTGCGACACTCTTCAAGTAAACAGCCCTGATTGAACAGAAGACGATGTATTGATTGTTACTCAAGGTGCCCCTCAAGCTGCTGACACATTCGTACATACCGGGCAGCGCGCAGTGACACTAGCGTTGCCCGCTATTTCTACGTCTCATTAGCACCACAATGCGCTGATGTATTATCCTTATAATATTTTAGTTTTGAAAGTGTTTAATATATTATGTTGGAGCAACACCAACATTTCAGTATTATTTTGATTCACGTTTCGCTGTTATTCCGATATATTAGGTACGTGTCAAGATGTGTAGTATTGATAGTGTCACTTATTATGTAAGATCTCACAAATTTCTGCGATAGTAACTACGTTGCGAGACGTGCGTTTTTATATGTTATAATTTGTTGAGATCAGTGTCTCTATGTGTAAATCGGGAATAACTGTATTGCAAGGTCAAGATTAGGCCAGATTACGGCGCGTGACTAAAGATAGCGCGGTCCGTAACATAGCCCAGTTTTCCATGTCCAACCATGTCAATTATGTGTGTTTATGCGCGTGCTATAGCCGCGCGGTTATTAGCAGCAAATGGAAAGCATGTATGTTGCAATGTTATCAAAGATTTTTCTTTTATGATCTTAACCAGCTTTTAGAGTTTCCCGAGTTAAAAGTCTCGCTGTACGTATAAGACAAATTCCTCAGTTTGTTAAAACTTCAAACAATTAAACACATCGATGTATATGTACTGCGTACTAGATTTAGCGTTCCGAACATTCACTGAGTTCAACTAATTGAACTGCAATCCATACAACTGCTTTAGTATGCAGTTAATATTGGCAGCTTGTGATTGTGTACGGAGTGACGTCTGGATGTGAATAAGAAATATTAGTCAAATAATTAAAATTATTTGTTGTTCAAGTAAATAAATAGGTTATAACGACATTTTGGTTGCCATTTTAGTTCAGATTTTGAACAAATAGTTTATATCTTAGGTTTATATGGACGTTCGTGTCTATAGAATATACGTCAATGATTAAATAATATTGTGTTGTTCTGAAACCAAAGACATTTTATTTAGTACTTAGGTACATACACATTACAATAATTACACTATAACCAAAATCACACAATCTTACTTGAAACCTAAGAAACGACAATAAAATTTAATTATTTAAGTTATCACTTCCTATTTACAATATTTTATGAAATTATATTTGCTATCTATTTGCTTAGTCACTTTTACGTCAAATGTCAACAAACCATTTTACGGACAATGTAGGCCGCCATAACTTTTTGCGTTATCTGTAAACTATTTAAGAAATCATTAACGACACTCAACAGATTTAAAAACTCAAAGGATTTACGGTGAAGGGAATGTGTGTCCTTAACATATATTTTTCCGAGATAAAAAGATAAAAAGTAGCTCATGTCTTTCCCATGGTCTCTATCTACCATACAAAATTTCATCAAAATCCGTTGGATATGTTTTTAAGATCGCGTTCAGCCAGGCAAACGGTTGCGGCGGGGGACTTTGTTTTAAAATATATTTTTAGAACTTTTTAAGATGAACAATTAACCGTTTACGCCGCACAACAGCGGAAGCTCTCAAAAGGAATAAATTTTCCAGTTTTTGCAACTTTTTTCGTTAATGCTCCCCTCTTGTTGGTCATAGCACAGTGTTCCTCGAAAAATGGGCTATGCAACATTAACATATTTTTTTCGATTTCAACCAGTAGTTTCTGAGATTAGTGCGTTCAAACAAACAAACAAACCTCCTAACCTTATATAAAAGTATAGATAGATAGAGTATAGATAACATGATATTTAACAATTAAGGGGCCCTTCTATGCTTCATTTGCGTTAGAAAAATACTGATTAATCAAGGAAATGATAGTCGCCATTATTGTAGTGCTGTGTAGGTAACGTTTACCGAGGAACTTAGTGAATATGGTCGTTTCGACTGGCGTGTACTCACGTGTAATGTGGCGCGGGCTGGTCGGAGGCGACGCATGGCAGGCAAACGTCTGCACCCGCCGGCACCGACAGCTCTGCCGCGGCGGGCAGCAAGCGCGGCGCCGTCAAGCGTCGCTCGCTGCACATCAGCCATGACAGCCGACACACACACCACCGCAATTATCACCAAAGATATTTATCAGCTAGCGAATGCCGATATCGCACCGCGGACACACGCCATACCGGCTTAATGAATCAATAAACTGAAAGGGTTGATCTCATAATACTATAAGGATTACTGCCAAATTGAGAATGACTAGTAATAGATATCAGTTATCACCGGCAGTGATTGCATAAGCATCACTCTATTCCGCACATCCTCTCCTGTTTCGTCTTCTACTCTAACAATGAGACCTGCTATAAAAGCACCTAAATTGCTGAGGAGTTTGCAGCGGTAGTACTCACGTGAGAGCGTCAGGGTTGCCGGCGCCGAGCGCTTGGTTTGTCCGGAGAGCGAGTGTCGCGCGAGACAACTGTACGCGCCGATGTCGGAGGGCGACGCGCCGCGCACCAGCAAACTGTTGCCCGCCATTATGTACCGCGACTCTACAGTTACAAAACACTACATAGTCAGGCTGTTGTGCGCACGCACCCGACGTAGTATATAAACATGTGCCGAATCTGATGACATTGCATAAGCTATTGGGAATATTTTTCGCGTTCGAGCTCGGCCCAAATGTGCATTACTGTAAGTCTGATGCAGTTGGTGAATTGTTAATCATTGGTCGCGATATGACCAGCCGGGAGCCTGCACGGCAGTGTGTGCTCTCCGCGCCGCCCCGCCATCCGTCACGGGCGGTCACGGGCGGCGGCGGGAGGGGACGAGGCGCATGCACACGCTCCGCGCAAATGAGATATTGCTTTAATTAATATTACATCGTCCGAGGTATAAATAAAGAGCTGAATTTCCTGCTCATAATATTGTTTGGAGTTTGCTTGAAGTTTAGTTATTACATTTTGTTTTGCTTTATGCCTGTATACACAGTAGATGGCTGTTATATTACTTATATTTAAACAAGTTGTACAAATAGCGAATTCATTGTTGATCGTAATGTGTAATGTCATTATACTCCTTTTGAAATATGTGAGGTTTTGTACCAGAAAAAGACCCAAAGATATATCAATTATTATGACAGCACATTGTCCAACAAGATGATAAATAATATATCAGTCTGGCAAAAAATTATGAACACGATATCTAATAGTAATGTAGCTATAGAAATTGCTCTAGAATCATTACGTAAGGTAGGTTGTCTATCATCATTATTATCAGCCGCATTAAGTCCACTGGTGAACATTAGCCTCCACTAATAATCTCCAGACAGACTTGTCAAAAGCGATCTGAGTCCAGTGTGTTTTTGCGACTTTTATAAAGTCATCCACCGCTGCACGCGTCCATACGATAATTTAATTTAATTTTATTAAAGGTAAACACAATATAGTTATACTCGTATATTGGTAAATCTTCTATCTATACTTATAATAAATCTGTAGAGAGGTCAATTCTGTACATGAAATATATTTCCAAAATAACTATCAGGGGGTGATTAGGGATCGATACTGATGCCAAAAATGCAATTAGTAAAATTTTTGTCTGTCTGTCTGTCTGTCTGTCTGTCTGTCTGTCTGTATAACCGTTATGGAAACAAAAACTACTCGACGGATTTTAACGAAACTTGGTACAATTATTTGTCATACTCCTGTGCTGGTTATAGTATACTTTTCATCACGCTACAATTAATAGGAGCAGAGCAGTGAAGGGAAATGTTGGGAAAACGGGAGAAGTTACTCCATTTATTAAGCTTCCGTCGCGTGTGCAACCTTAATGGTTAAAGCTACACAGAAATCATGTATGACGGAAATGTTCTCCTTAAAATTATGTAAAAAATATCCCACGACAGCATATTTCTATCTTTTATGGTTTACTCACAATAACACGTGTAACTCCCGATAGCTTAGCAGTTCGAAGCTTTCTCATTATATTTGTCTACTCTTACGTTTATAACACTCTCAGTCATCCCTAATTAAAAAAGTTAACATTATTAAATATTCCATAAAAAGAATCATAGAAATCGGTATAGAAACACCAAAGTTATACATGATATGCTAATAATAAGCCATCACGCGTGAATACTGAATCCCATCATCAGACCCTGACCGGACAATCGGACCACCTGCATACCACCATACATTAAAAAAACATCCCGACAAATTGAGCACCTCCTTCATTTTTGAAGTCCGAAATCCACGCGGGCGAAGCTGCAAGCGGAAGCTAGTTACATAATAAAGTTACATAGGTACTGCATTAATAATCGTGTAACCGATACCTACCACTTGTCACAGATAAAATATTACTTAAAAGAAACAGACGTTTATTACTCGCCGCAAGTATAGCTATAAGTATCGCTTATCTAATAAACAGCAGGAGTGAGAAATGCCGCGGATATTGAGTAGTGGATAGCGGGCCGGAACAGTGTCTCGTTGTACATTAACTTGTACACGTAATCTCGACATTTACAATAATTTATGAGTTCACACATTTGAAAGAGTTAGACAAATATAATTTATCTACATCTATAATATGAGTGCGCCAACAGGGCCGGGTTGATAACTGCTTCACTTCAGACTCATCGTGACTAGCACGCGACAGATTTGTTATTGCTTTTTATCCTTGGAGTGATTATAATTTATAGAGTTCCGAGTAATGAGGAACGCACAAAAACCATGCAGCAGTGTGTTCGAGGCGGTGGTACTTATAATCAAGTCAACCGATCGTATTTTAAAGAGTTGTGTCATGTTAGGGATTATTTATTTATTTAACAGGCATCCTTTTATGCACATTTTTATACAAAATGGTTTCGATGTTACACATGTACCAGGCGCTTCGCGACGGCTCAATTTTTTTAATATAAGTTTTTCTCGGTAAGTTGTGTATTCTAAAGAAATTATAATATATACGTCGTGAGCAAATGCAATAACTTGCGCATTTCTGTGAGCTCCTACAGGATATTAAGTGTGTAAATTGAATATTCGTGAAGTTTTACAAAAGACGCTAATGCACGACGATGTTGCCTCATCCGATATTTAATATCATTAACGTCATAACGTCTCTGTTTCAAGAAAATCCAGTCGACAGCGGGCGCGGGTGGATGTAAGCTGCGGCGAGGGGGCGGGGCGGGGCGGGTTGCGGGGAGGGTAGCCTGGGAGCTAGGTGCAGGTAACAAATGCCGCGCGCTAATTTGTCCCCTTATTACGTGAAATATTTTCAAGGAGCTGGAATTAATTAACAGCGCGATGTCGCGCGAGATATACGGCCGGCGGTGAGTAATGGAGCAGTTCGCCGCCCGCGCCGCCGCCCGCGCCGCCGCCCGGTGCCCGCCGTCCGGCGCCCGCTGTCCGGGAGATTTATCGGTGTCCGGCGCGGCGGCCGCGCGGCCTCTCAATACTGCGGGATTTATGTGCCACCGCGCGGTCCTTTTATTAAACGTCCCACAAAAGTTATTTGGAAAGATACTTCTTTCTGATTTCACGCACCATAATCTTTAACATCTGTCACTTACCATAATTTGTTTACTAATGCGGAACATTCTGGAGCGGGGTTTTTGTATTTTGGTGACATGTACGGTGACGCTGGGTGTCTTATAAGTAAGCTGTGGATGGCTGACGCGCGTATCATCCTCGTTACCAGCGCGTATGGACTGCGGGGCTCAAGTTAAAATCGTGCACTTTTCTTATAGACAATAAAAGTAACTAATTACGAATTGCGATAACTTCAGCCAGTAAAATATCGGGAGAGACTCACCAAAATCTTTAAAATATTCTTCACACTTTTTCAGGAAAATCACAATGAATTCTTTTAGTTATGGTTGTTGGTCAACCTTTGGCTATATAAATACAATGTGGTACCTGGCGTCGGCGCGTCGATGGTGAGCAGTCTGTCGGCGCGGTACCAGGCGGCGACGCGCACGTACTGCGCGTGTCGCGTGGCCCCGCACGTGAGCGCCGCCACGCCGCCCGCCGCCGCCGCCGCCGCCGTCACCACCGGTTTCCCACGATACATCTGGCACTGCACACGTGATCCAGAATGCCAGGATGTGAGTAATCATTTTTATACTTAGAAACTACTTAATACGTTTGAAATTTGAATGCACTGACCGGGCTGCAGCGTCACGTCACGGGAGAGCACGACACCGTGTGCATTGGCGGCGCGGCACCTCAGCGTTACCACTCCACCGCCGCCTACGCTCGTGCTGCTGTCTCCGCCGCCTACGCCCAAGTATGCGCTTGTCGGCAACATTTCCAGCGTGCCGTTGTTATACACTCGCCTACACACACGTTACACGATTACGTACAGTATACGGCCATCGAGTTCGTTAAAAATTATCTCAAATGATGTCATGGTATGTGTTGCGTACCTGAGGCCGGGTCTGTCGTCGAGTAGTGTGCCGTCGTCGGTGATCCAGGCGAGCGCGGGAGCAGGCTCTCCGCGCGCGGTACAGCGCACGCGCACCCCACGCGACGCCAAATATTGCACCAGCGCCGGCGGCTCCGCCACGAACGACGGCACCTGCTGCGTCAGCTCGCACCCCACACCTATCAGTAAGTACTGCCGCATTAAACCACTATCACACATATTATGTCCTACATTTACAGGTGGTAGGTCTCTCTTATGTGAGAGTCTTCTCGGGTAGGAACCACCACGATGTCTATTTCTGCGGCCAATCAGCAGTGCGTCGTCTAAGTTGTGTTTCGGTTTGAAGGACATTGTAGCCAGTGTAACTATTGGACATAATAAGACTTAACATCTCACGTCTCAGGATGGCAAGTGCAGTGGAATACCAAATAATACTCAGTAATTCAAGGTGTTGGATGGTGTTTCTACTGTTTATGGGCGGTTGTATTGCTTACTATTCGGCGAACGGCAAGCTCTTTGTATATATATATATATATATATATATATATATATATATATATATATATTATATTTTTATCCACTATATAGGGAGGCAGGCCAGGCAGGAAGGGCCCAACCGAGAGGAAGCAAGTATCTTATTTCACAATACAAAATAGCAGTATTCATGTTGTGTGATATGTTGATTTTAGTTTCCGCATTTTGATTATTATACATTACAAGGCAGAGGTTGGACAGATCGATTGCGGTAGTATAATGCACAGCGGACATACGTTCGTCTCTTTAAAATTGCATTTTCTTTTGTTGGAGATTAAAAATTCTTGGCAACACTAAGTAATCCACACCAAATCCTGAGACTCGTCGAACACTGAAGTCATCGCCGTGGTATTTAGTTTGATTACTAGTAAATTTGGTACCGTCGTTGGATTGACGGTTTAAAGTGAGCCCGAGTATGTCACGGAGCAGTCACCGTGAGCAGCCGAGCCGAGTCCGCCGGCGGCACGGACCTGCTAGGATCACAATACAAAACAAAGCGTTGACATTTAATTACAAAACTCTATAAATGAGTTTCTTTGAGCGAAACTCCGGCGGGAGTTAATTGTAAAAGTAAAACAGAACTAATTCCGACAAACAACCAACAAACTTAACCGAATTACTCGTTTGGGAACAATGTTCCCGACGCCTCCTGCCTCCACTCCTCCTCTGTTCTCCACACGCCGCGCACCGTGCCTTGTGCCGCTCCACTCATCCAAGTTACGATTCTTTTTTAGCCCCCACGAGCGGCTCAAGTCTCGCAACACAATATTAACTGAAGTCGGTAACAATCTCAATTTGTCAAGTAACAAGTTTTATTAAATAGTTCATTTCGTGAGTTTCTTGGATTGTTTAGTATATGCTGGTCCCAATATTTAATGAACTTGTAGAGTGATGAGGTCTTGTGATTGTCATGAACTTGTCTTAACTAATTAATATGTGTACAAATAATAACATAACCATCACAGAAGTGCAGTGACTATTTTTTGTACGGAGTGTGGCGTGACACTCGGTCCGGTGATCGGCTTGGCACGCAGCGCTGGAACGCTCGTCGGTTTTTGGGTCAAACGGTTTTAAAACTAAAGTTGTGGAATTAGACGGCGAGTGTCTAACGAGTCTGTTTGTGCAAAAGAGCGCGGGACGTGCGCCTTCATAAAAACAACACACAACTTTTATTGTTTTACTTTGACCGGAGTTTTTATTTATAATAGTGCCGGGACTCTAATGAAAACAAACTTGTCTTACGTATGTACTACATCTTTCATAAATTTTTTAGGAGAATATTACTGTGAGACATTCCTTACTGGACATATCATATTATACAGACGTCGGCTCCGTAGCTTACAGCTTGCTTCATTTTGAGTTCGCAATCATCGATTGTACCGTGGGGGCCTGCTTGTATAACATTGTGTGTTCCGGACGCCGCTGATTCTTCGTAACGTTATCAATTATTAGCAAAGATAATATCGGCGTGGAAATAGCTAATAGAGTTAAGCAACCATGAGCCTATCACTCTTCAATATTTTGTCATTTAGTAAAAACTATTATAAGCCGATTAATATACAGTACTAAAGTTATCTATTTTTATTTTAGCTCATTTGAAGTAAAGGTTTGAAATTAATTGTAATTATTAATATACAATAGAAATCTATACTATTATATAAAGCTGAAGAGTTTGTTTGTTTGTTTGTTTGTTTGTTTGTTTGAACGCGCTAATCTCAGGAACTACCGGTCCAAACTGAAAAAATCTTTTTGCGTTGGATAGCCCTTTGTTCGTGGAGTGCTATAGGCTATATATCATCACGCTATACCCAATAGGAGCGGAGCAGTAATGGCTAATCTCAGGAACTACCGGTCCAAACTGAAAAATTCTTTTTGCGTTGGATAGCCCTTTGTTCGTGGAGTGCTATAGGCTATATATCATCACGCTATACCCAATAGGAGCGGAGCAGTAACGGCTAATCTCAGGAACTACCGGGCCAAAATTAAAAAATCTTTTTGCGTTGGATAGCCCTTTGTTCGTGGAGTGCTATAGGCTATATATCATCACGCTATACCCAATAGGAGTGGAGCAGTAATGGCTAATCTCAGCAACTACCGATTCGAACTGAAAAATTATTTTTGTGTTGAATAGCCCTTTGTTTGTAGAGTGCTCTAAATTATATATCATCACGCTATGACCAATAGGAGCGGAGCAGTAATGGCTAATCTCAGGAACTACCAGTTTGAACTGAAAAAATTGTTTTGTGTTGGATAGCCCTTTATTTGTGGAGTGATAGAGGCTATATATCATCACGCTATGACCAATAGGAGCGGAGCAGTAATAAACCATGTTGCAAAAACGGGGACAATTTATTAGTTATGAGAGCTTCCGTTGCGTGCGCTGCGTAAACGGTTAAAGTTATGCAACAATGATGTATGACGGGATTGTTCCTCTTAAAAAGTTCTAAAAAATATAATATAAAAAAAACAAAGTCCCCCGCTGCACCTGTCTGCCTGAACGTGTTAAACTCAAAAACTACCCAACGTATTAAGAGGAAATTTGGTATGGAGACAGTTTGGGACCCTGGGAAGAACATAGGCTCCCGGGAAACTACTACTTTTATAACGGTAAACTTTAGCCTGAAAAACTTTATAACGCGAGCGGAGCCGCGGGCAAAAGCTAGTAATTAAATATACGGCTTGTTCTTCGAAATATTAATGATATTGAGATTTTTAGAAAAAAATATTAATAGTTTCTGTACAACAAAATAGTCTCAATGATTGAGATATCCAACACGAAATATAAAAATGCACAATTAAACTCTTGCTTTTGTATAATTAATCCAAAGGATCGATATTATCAAGTATAGAGTAAAGTAAAATTAGAATGTTATAACAGGTGGTCCGTTTGTTGTGGTGTTTCGAGTGTGGGTAGGGACATGGAGGGTATACTCACGGTGCACGAGCAGCGCGGCCAGCAGCAGCGTCGTCAGCGGCGGCTGCGTGGCGAGTGTCGGCGGCGCGGCGCGTGCGCGCGACATGTCGCCGCCCTCATCTGTACGCGACACACGTTATTGTTTATTAGTCATGATCAAGCGTTTAACGATTGAAATATGGATCTAATGTTTTGTGGTCTACGATTACTATGTCACAGGATTTTTTTATTATTCACACAACCCAAAAGCACAATACTGCTTTGACAGATATGGAATTTGTACTCTAGATCTCACACGTTTCATAACGCGAGTACACTGTATAATATAAGGCACTGCGATAATTACAATTATGATTATTAGTCTAGTAAAGTAACAATAAGGTAATGTATAATAATATGTGTAATATAAGACGTGGAACAGCTTGAAATAAAGTGGTGTTCGAATTAAATTACATTTGCCGTATACACGCGCCTCGGCGTTACAGTACAATATTAGCCGCAGTTGCGGTAACTTCACGCTGTGTTGCTAAACAATCACAACTAACATTATTAACCGTACACGCGAATGCGTCGAGTCGGGGCGCCGCGCGGCGAGCCCGCCGACCTGCCGCGTCTACACTACACTATCTCATCGGGAATCTGAAGGATGAACTCCGCAAAGCACACGGTAAAAGAGCATAATATATTAAGGTTGGCTAATGAACCGCGAGGGACACCTCCTAACTGGTAAGAATGTGACGATATTATATATAATTAATCACAGAAATTAGTGCGTAGCCGACTTTTAGACAAAAAATGGTATTAGATATAGTGCTAGTGGTCATTATTAGCTCAATAAACATCAAGCTCGAGGGTAAATGATATTTGTTATTTATGTGTAGCGCAACAGGTGGCGCCACTTCAACAAACAAGCTGCGGAGCAACACCCGCGCTCTCATACTTCGCAAGCTGTTTTCATGTTATAATAAATACGTACATACGCCCGATAGGAACACGTAGCTTACATAAACTTAGAAGCTATGTATCGTGGATACTAATGAATATTACATCTCGTACACGAGTATGCGTGAAGTGACACCGTGGGTTTGATCTCCAAGTCGATATCTGCAAATATATTTTATTTCAGTTTCGGGTATTGTGAGTCCAAAAGTCCTGTAGGTAATATACGCATCCTTATGTAGACTTGGGTCCATATTAGGATTGTTGTATTTGTTTCTAATATTATACAGGCATAGTAGTGTTAGTGTAAACTGTGTCAAAAAAATTGCACAATCGATTGTAGAGGAAGTTGCGCTTGCCCTGCTTCAGTTGTCGGCATTATAAAACATCGAAATCCAGAAATAGCTCTCTCTACTTAGTGACGGCTTACTTTTTCATCTAATCAAACTTTTCTTTTAATTAAATTTACAATCTTTCTTTGTTGTTTCGCCTTTGAAGCTAAGAGTAACAGCGATTTCAATATAGTACGTTGCACTAGTTTACTAGACTGTATCGAGGTGCGCGATGTTTTGCAATAGGTTGCTTACATAACTTATTACTAACTACATTCTGTGCAGTAACGAGTGACTCACACATTAAACTCTCCGAGCGTGCCCCTCGTCGGTGCTTTATTAATTGTTTCGAAGAAACACAAGTTGTTTTGTTATTTTCACGAGGTGTTACAAACAAGTCCTCTTCAGTTACACGCGGCTATAACATACTCATGGCCACACCGACGGCGCCGCGGGCGAGGACTCGCATGAGACGTCAACCGAGGGCATTATGTCTGTACTCATGTCGTCAATGCTGGTGTAATGAACCACTATTTGTTTAAATGTTTAGACTGTTGATCTCAAACTCAAGAAGAAGCTTTTACACGCGGCGCCACATGTGCAAATGTTCTTTCTCAGGTTAAAAGAAGCTTAAAGCACTAACGATCAATCCTCACGGATAACTTACTATTAGCGTTTTAATGTTTTTTAGATTTAAATAGTATTTTTAGAGTTTTATGTAATGTAAATAACGCAAAAAGTACTATTTTATTGTATTTATACCTAGCCTGACCACGATAATAAAAAACCTCAGCAAGTTGTTGTAAAGTATGGAACTAATTTCTTATACTAACAAGGTTAACTTTAAAACGAATAAGCAAAAGTAGAGCCCTTGAAGCAGGTTTTTTTAATTTTCCTGGTCAGTCGATACTTAGTATGCATCGGTACAACGGGGATGAATTGGACCCAAGAGGATGAAAAGGATAAAAATTTAGCAGGAATTAATGTGGTAGTGATTACCAGATGCATTTATTACAGCAACTAATTATAAAGTATAAACCAACATCTCCTTTACATTAATAATGTTTGGTAGAACATTCATAATGATTGCTTGTTACCGCGAATGTTAGACATCAAAGTAAAACTAGTTTTCGGGTTTTATTACTTTTTTTATTTTATTTGCTTCTTCGTACATTTCCGGTAAGTGGCATTGTTTGGGAATAATTTTTAACTAACTCCAAAAAAAGGAGGAGGTTTTTAATTCGACTGTATTTTTTTATGGTTGTTACCTGAGAACTTTTGACTGGGTGAACCGATTTAGATGATTCTTTTTTATAAGAAAGTTGGTGCTTTCCGTGTGGTTCCTTATCATATCCAATTATATTGTTATTGGACCTTTGACTGCGGAGATACATCAAAAAACTCTTGTCGTCATGTCGTCAACGTATGCTGATTTTAGTAATGCGTGGAAATGCGCTTGCATGAAGTATGGACAAAAGAGAGTCCCATAAGCAATAAAGCGAGCCGCTCTTTGTAACGCCGTGTAGGGAGGGTGTGCGCTGGAGGTGAAAGGGAGGGCGGGGGCACAATATTGGCTCCCAATTAAAGTGCACTCGACGCGAGCTCGCGACTGCCGTCGTCTTAATAAGCGCGCAGGGCTGCCTCGCGCTCGCTCCCATCCCGCGCCGCGGGGCATCCGGATTCAATTACAACCTCATTCGCGTTAGCAGCTCGTAATGGATTGCTCCAGTGCAGTACATGTGCCGCCCGCTGCATATCACGATCACGGATAGGTATAGTGCGTATCTGTTATTGTTAGTATGAAATATTGAGTATGTTTCGAGAAAAAGAACGAAAGAACTTTTAATTTTAATGCTACGAATTGGTTATTCAATTTAAGTGTATATGGAGAGAGATTATAATGTTTGTATAATAAAAGACGTTTGTAGGATGAAAAGAAATAAATAAAGAAAGAAAGAAGTAAAGAATGAATGTTACATTAATATTTATACCAAAATTAAACCTGAATAATACAATTTCTAAATTATAAAAATCTTTGTTAGTTTGTTTATTAAGCACTGCCATACCGTTTATCTAATGGTGATCGTGAAACTTTGTCGCCTTAGCGCCTGCACTCGCGTTAATGTTATAAATGTAGTACAATTAAACAATAGGTGGCGCGCGTGCGCATGTCGTCGTAACAAACGATATTTCTATAATTATTTCTTCTGCGGTGGCAATGCGCCGAATATTAGCAGCTAGTATTCTTATAAGTATATTAACATACTTGTTTTCATCAGCAGTTATGCACCATTGCTTTTATTGATGTTAAATGCGGTCAGGTGGAGTAGTGAGGCTAGTGGCGGGTGGCAGCCCTATCGTTATCGGCCCGAGTCGGCACATCAATTGCGGAGAGATCGCACTCGAGCCGCCGACGGAGGCAGAGAGGGCGCCGCCGATCCTTGAACCTGTCCCGATGCCCCGCGCTCCCCTCACGAGCCCCAGTGCATCCACCGCGCCCGTCTCGCAACCATACAGAGATATGCGAGCGGATGCCCAACGCAACATAACTAGCAGTAATAAGCTCTAATGACTGAGTGTTATAGAGTTCAAGTGCTCATTTTTAATTTGTGAAAGTAGAATAATTTTCAACCTAGTTCCTGAGTGCGAATGTTGCAGAGTGTGTTGCGCTCAGGTACTGAGACCAAATCATGTGGACTTTTATTGGTACTTCATAATGTAAATTATGTATGACACAAGCTTGCATCAATAAGTTGAAGGAAGCCAGATTGTTTACAGAATTTGAGTTTCTCAACTTATAGGCACCATTATATCTGCTCGGTTATTGTAACCACTTGTCAAGTGCAGCTGTCACGATGTACATTGTGAATGAACAGTCGTACTGTCGGCAGTGCAATCATAAATATAACCTCCGTTCAAACGAGTGCAGTTCCCGTCCAAAATCGTTTTACTGAGGTCCTCCTCTAGACAGCTTAAAGCCATGAACTCCGCTGAACTTTAACGTAATGAACAACACAACTTTGTCGTAAGTCGTCAAACCGCAGAACCCTTTGCAAACAATTATGTGCATTTAAAATTTTAACTTGGCTCACCTAAAACAAACCCGTAAAGTTTGTATTAAAATGAAATATAAAAATATAATAGACATAAAAAATCATTTTATAAACAAGCGAACAGATCACCACAAACAATATCATACTCAGATCCAATTACGCGTAGTAAATGGAGGCAGTGTTTTTAATTAGCATTGGCTAAGCGCTGAGAGCACTTCCATTATAACATTTAAAGTGCAGCATCATTAAGCTAAAACTTTAGCCGTGTCGGATAACACAGCGAGCGTCTCGTAGCACAATAGTGTAGCGAGCGGTACGTTTACCATTCACACGGCTACGACGCGCGTAGCAATTGTAGCGAGACAAAATTATCACCTACGGAGTATGTAACGCGTAGAAAGTTGTAGCGTTTCGTAGCAGTTGTAGACAACGGCGTATTGTCCTTTTAAATTTTACGCTAAGTGCATTTCCGCAGTCGCATACGCGTTCGCGGTACAATTTTTTTTTTATTTACGCCTAGGGAGGTGTAATCGCATATGTGTGCAGCTTTTTACTTGATTTTTGCACATACTTATTACTTAAATTCCTGTATATCTTTTATTTTCATTTTTTTATTTTTAATAACGTAGTGTTTGAAATCTATTGTGTTAGGTTATTATTTTATCACTGAGACTGCCTTCATTAATTTTATGCGACTAGTAGTTATATTCACCAGACGGAGCGCCCATTGGCAGCTACGAGTTCCGCCACCGTAAGACATTGTCGGAATTTCGCTATATTGTGACAGTTGGCCAGCCATTACTAATACTAACTACGTGACCAGTTTCTTTTGGAATCGCCTTACATAACTTTATCTTCATATTTTTTCCATTTTACGTGGCATTATTATTTATTTTATTTCAATACCAATTAAATTAAATACCTAAATAATCTACCTATCCATATATATATATATATATATATATATATATATATATATATATAAGTATCAGTAACCACATGTGCGTAAATAACACGTAGCGAGCATCATTGGAGAACGGCTCGACCGGCTTGACTGATTCCTTTTTTTGTGTTCCTAATTATTAAGGCAAGGTTTGTATCAAATAATAATTTTTAAAAATAAACTAGAAAATGCTGGAAAAGTTGGCATTTTAGGTCACATATTTGTATGGTAATATTTTTGGATTATTTATAACTCAAACCATTCTAATCATGAAGTCAGGATTTCTGAATAGTAAAAAAGTAGAAACCAGTATTCCTATACTGGTTTCTAAAAGTAGAAACTTTTTTCTGGTTTCACAAGATTGAAGTAAATCTTATTTAACACTTTCGTAACTAAAACATCTAAAGTAAACATAGTTTTCATTTTATTATAATTTATTAGAGTGCATAAATTGGAATGTGACTTTCGTATTAGGTCGGATTATACATAATATATTGTGTAACGAGTAGCATCTACTCTGCTTCCCTTCGGTGGCGTAGTTATATTTCGTGGGCGCTACGACAGTACTTTGTGGGCTCTAGTTCAAATCTCGCGGCAGTGGTATTGGGTTTTTCCGTTCTGTTAACCCAGAGTCTGGAATCAGTGCTCAGTATGGCGATAAGCTTGCCCCCATTAATTTACATCATGGGACGAAACACACAGGCGAAATGTGGGTATCTTAGCCCTAACACTGCCTACGGTTTTGGAGATACAGGCGTAACGTATGTGTGTTTTGTTTGATATGTAGCATTTACTAGGAAATTGAGAGAGACTCTAAAAATAATAATGACTTAACCTTCTAGTGAGTTTTAAAACTTAAATAACACGAACTCGTATTATTCGGGCAAATGCTGATCTCCAACTCTTTCAATATCATCTTATATGTGCATACATCACCCACGTTTCTGTATTAATAACAGAAAAAAATATTGTATTAATAAAAATCCGCTCTCCGGATCGGTATAAACCGATGCGTTCAGCTATTTTGAGTAGATTGGATTCGAGTCTGAATTGGTTTTTCAGATTTATATATATGGAATGAATATTCGGAATAAAATGCAAAAAAGCCTTTGAATTGAATAGATCGTAAAATATAACTACATTCTTATATATAGGAGTTATGAAGTAGTACATCGATTTTAATAAATAAGTGAAGTGTAAAAGAACGTCGAGCCGCTTGGTGGTATGTACCTTGTCTATTCACAAACCGTTCCAACAGAGCGAGAACTTTGAATTACAAAGCACTGTATGGGATAACCCTGAGCTTGTCTCTCTGAGAAATTTGCCGTTTTGTCCCACACCTCAGGCTATAATAATTCTAGCTATAGCATTATTTAAATCAGACTACAACAATGCTTGTGAACTGCAGGTTAACGACTGCAGGTCAGTACCCACTTGTCCGTCAGCTAGTTTCATGCAGATAGTTCTAGTAACTGGAATGTTTAAATTTTATTGTTATTTATGAAGCAAAATCTCATATTATATTCTCAAAATTATGAAACCTCTAAACCCATACAACATACATAGTTACAAGCACTTGAGATTTATATAATACAAGTATGTGATACATCAAATTTGAAATATTTGCATCCCTTTAGATGTACACGACATACATAAATTAGAAATAAATAAAACAGAGAAATTGAAAATCTTACGTGAACTGTGTGTTACTAGATGAACCTAAAAAACCGAAGTAGCGTGTTAGAGTTAAATTATATTTTTAAATATAATGATCTTAGCTGAGGCAGACGAACCAAAAAGATGTCTTAGGTATTAGAAATGCTGATATAATAAGAGCATATGCGAGAGAGTCGTGAATGTTGACCGAGATTAGTATTATTCGAGGGAATAGTAAGGATTCGATTTTGCAATCGGCAATTTGGAAGAAAAACATTGAATCTTAGATGATGCAATTTATCGGGACAGTTTATATGTTGTCGGACATTTATCAACGATGTATTTATTACAATGTGGTGGCGCAGGAAAATTGATGGTGCGCTTGACAGTCAGTTTAATTTATATTGTCGATTAAAGTCAGATAGACGGGATTTAACAATATTAAGGTAATATCACAGTGTAGCCCAAGTGGAAGATGTGGCGGGATATAGACATATGCAGGTATAATGAGGAATGCTATATGTTCTATTTGTAACAAACTAATATAACTGCAATAAAGTTAACAGTGTCGGACACGCGCGCCGCGCACTCGACACCACTGTAGCCTTCATTGAATTAACACAGTGATATCATATTACCCTTAACTATTTCACAAAGTAAATCAAATTACAAATTGTAAACTGAGATTTTGTTACTCAATTACAGGGGATAACCAGATTTCGTTAAAACTTGGCACAGATATAACTTTTGGCTCGGTTCGACAGAGAAAACATTTATTTAGAAGTCGGATTTTAGTCTGCCTCGGTGGCGTAGTTGTATTGCATGTCCGGTACACTAGCGCTCTGAGGTCCTGGGTTCGAATCCCGGGTCGGGCAAAGTGATATTTGGGTTTTTCTGCTCAGTATCAGCCCGGAGTCTGGAATTTGTGCCCGATATGGCGATAGGCTCGCCCCCTATCACATCATGGGACGGAACATACTTGGCGAAAAGTGGGTGCCGTAGTTGCGCCTCTGCATACCCCTTCGGGGATAAATGCGTGATGTTATGAATTATGAATTATGGATTTTAGATAAGTGGGTCATCTAATGGTAAAGGATCAACGCCTATAAGCACAATGCCGCAGGATATGTTACTGTTTATCGAGATTCTGCTGTCAAGAAGCTCTTACTCTGGGCAGTGTCGTGTAGTTCTAAGTATTTAAAAGTGAAGAGGGATATTGGTACTATATATGGGCAGTAAGTTACTATAGTAGGAGCAATCTGCTCGTCATTCAGTTTGTATATAACACGATGTAGGATATTCACCAATGTGAAGTGCGGCAAGCTTAGATAGAAGACGTGACAATAGACGGAAACAACTCGGAATGCAACAACATTAACACTAGTGCAAGGGGCGGCCGAGCTATTAATAACTTAGCTCTGTTGTTGCCTCCGGACTGTGCGGGCCCCAGCGGGGAGCAGGGGGTAGTAGGGGGAGAGACCATGTAACTATTCCTATTCTATCAAACATTAAAGGGATTTGTTTATGTTTTATGTAGATTATATTAAATTGCTTATAGTAAGGGAAAGAAAGAAAAAATCATTTATTGGTCATAGTTTGGGTGGTATACATAATTCAAAAAAAGGAAATTCTTATGAGGTAGGAGAAAAAAGAAACAAAAAAAATATACAATTTTATAGTTAGGTGAGTGCCTAGAGACACGGGCATGGGCACATTAATTATTTACGATTAATATAATATAGTAAATTTAGCTATGAGCTGTAATTAGGAGGTTCTGTTTTCGAATTCCAGCTCAGGCAAAATATTTGGCGGATTTATTCTTATGTTAGCAATAGTTACCAATACCTCCGATCAAACTCAAGAGCAGGCAGCGATAGACGAAGGCGGGAATCGAAGGGGCCATGTTTGCTCAACCCCATATAATATAAATAGCGTAAAGTCTTTGTATATAATTCCCGCGGTTACTTCAAACGAACTTTTTGAATAAATCCGAGGAATAACCGTACCTTTACCTTATTAATATATACTTTATTAATAAATATGAAAGTTTGTGAGGTTATTCGATTGATTTATCACCTGTTAATGTATAAATGTGTTTGGATCTTTAGCAAACATAACATACACCACGAAATATATTGATTAATATAAGCCACATTTCTGTGAAAATTCGTTCTAGTCATAGCGTTTCATGTGTTACCGTCAGCTGAGATAGGTGTAAATAAATCGGTAGAAGTTCCTATCTTATAAAAGTGATTAGGAGACTATCCCGTCCTCGCATCCACCACTCTTGTAAGCCATGATTGGCAGTGGCACACACTTTGTGACATGGAGTGGCGAAGCTCGGCCAGTGGCACGGAACACTAATTAGTATTAACCCGCAACGAAATTAATCAAATAGAAAGATAGGGCGGAGTTGAAAATATTTTTTTCACGTTTAGAAGTGCTAATTTACTTTATTATTTATTAAATTGCACTATTAATAAATTAGACACCATAATTGATTTTCATTTTACTGATAAGTATAAGAATGCTTTAGAAAAACTATTTTCCGGGAAAAGCTAATCAAAGCGAATAGTACTGGAGATAGAACTAAACTATCAGTTATATTTTCAACTACGCGTAATATAAAATATGTTCTAGGTACATAATAATGGCAATTGGTAATATTATAATAAACACGTAATATTTTTTTACTCTTGAATGAAAAAAAAGCAATAAAAATCCATTGTCACAAAGTTTCCGAGATATTTCATTTGTTTAAAATTATTTATGTAAAAATACTTACCAACAGTAAACAGCGCCAAATTTAAAACAGTTTGTATGCAAGCATGTCCTCACAAAGAACTACTGAACAATCCCACGACACTAGCTGCACAGAAAAGGCGCGTAAAAGTTGTCGCGCGTAATGTCGCCGCGAAGTCGTGCGAGAGTGCACAACAGTCGAGGCGAGCGACCTGAGCGCCGGCCGCCGGTCGAGTGCGGAGCGCGCCGCACGCACTCTACAGCCTGCTTCACGTCGCGACACAACGCAACCGTGTTGCCTTCTCACTGCAACTACTTCAACTATCCAGGCGGGGGAAATGAATAAAATAAACATCCAACATTACACTCAGCCCTGACACCTGACATGTAACTAAGTTGTTATAATATTAATAACTATGTTTAGCATTAAGTATATGATGAAACATCTGCGACGTAAACAATGCTGCAGCGCGGCGCACACTTCATTGTTTTATTTTAATATCAACAGGATGTTGATTAATTTGACACCAAATCAGCTTCAATGTCTACACAAAGCGCAGGCACGGTCTAGTATGGAATAATTCACATCTCTGAAAGTGTTTTTTAAGACATACTCAATAGAACGGATAGACAGAACGTAGCGCCGCGCCGTGCTGAACGTGCAAACTACAACAGATTGTAGTCATCACCAGTTCAGGATGTTAGATTGGTTTTAGCTTAGCTGTGCTCCTGGTATTACTAAAGTTTATGGACATCGGGGCAGCTAACAATCAGGCGGACTACTTTTTTTACTTCGCTACTAATTTAATAAAAATGCTTCGTAGTAAATATATTAAAAAATTGATTATGTTATGCCTTCCCCAACTGTCTTAATAGGTCCAAATATTGCTTTGCGGTAAGCGTTTTTCTCGAAATCACATTGTACTTTAAAGTTGTTCCTTTGCCGCACCGGTAACCTGTAGCTCGGTGCGCCGGCACGCGCATTGACTCTTTGTTATAATACTGGAATCTTCGAATGAACTCGGAAGAAACAAATTAATATTATGTCGTTTTATAAATTCCCTTTAATTTCATTTTGAATCCTTAAGCATCAAGCATGTTATTGGACATAATCCTTTCGAAAAGCATTATCTCGTCTGGGCCACTGGCTCTTGGGCCATACGGCCATGGGCAATCCACATACAGAGTGTTGTATTCACCGACACATAAAGCGTCACGCAGACGCCTTATATTTTATATTGATACGGTATAAAGTGGTAATCATATTACTCTTGTATTTTGGCAAAATAATATGATATTAAATGTGAGCAGAAAAGACAATATCGCAATATAGGGGGACGAAACAAATTACCGTGGATCACACAAATCCTCGGTGGCAGTGATTGCCTTGTTCTTCGTTCGACAGCCCCTCTATTAATATTAGTTGATACAGTCATTAGCAGTAACGTCCAAAGCAATGTAGAAACGTTAATCACGCGAGCACCGCGCCGGCGATGTGTGTGTGGGGGGGGGGGAGTTAACTGACACGTTCGGACTCAATTTCTTTATTCTTTCACGGTGCTTCCACCATACCATACTGTGCAAGCATTTCTTTTTCAGGAAAATTTAATTCGATCAAACTAGTACCATCATATTTCTAAATACCAATAAATAAAAAAAACCCTGGAAATTATTATCACGGAAAGCCCATTGCTTTAAATTCGTTTATTATATGTTTATTTACAGTATGCACCAATATTAACTTAACATGTAAGTATCAAAATGGCCATAAACACAAACATAAGTCGTAATAATGACGTCATAATATCTAAGTCCGAACTACGCGTACACATTTAACTTTTGGCGGCGGCGGCGCTCATATTTGTAGGTCCTAAAAAATTTAGATTATAAAAGTATAAAGTGCTAATTTACAGAGTAAACGTGCGCACACTCGGCACGCCCTCACATTCCGGATCCTGCGAGTGTCTCTTCACTCCGGCTCGTAGCGCTAACCGGCTTTAAAATAGCCCAGGGAAAAACTAAAAAACGTGATTTCAAAACGCCTCTACGACAAGTGCACTAGAAAGGCTCTGGGGTGGGGCGGGGGTGGCGAATGGAAGCGGGGAGATGGGGCGGGGGCAGGATTCACGCGGAGACGTCGTCCCTGGAGCGTGAAGATACCTTGATGAAAAGAAAATGAAACCGAGATGATGTAACAGACATAGCAGCGTGACGAGCCGCGCCGTGGAGCTGCGAGCGCGGCAAATATCGGCTCGTCTTGTGTTCCGGTACCATTTGAACTCTTGCCTAAAAGATCAGTGTGTAACTATGTATGAACGTTTATTGCATAAAAATGTTTCGCGTCGATATAAATGTGTGCATCAGTGGCGAAGGGTGAAATTTTTCAAAAGGTAACCCGGTGTAAAAAAAATTGGCGTCAGTTAAGATATCGGGGCAATTTATCGGCAAACAAAAACTAAGACAACGGATTAGTCTTGATTCGAAATCAACAAACGTTGACATACATACTAAATTACCTATTATGCGTAAATAATTGAAACATTCATAAAATCGAACAATAAACGAAGATAATTCTCGATCCATTAATCAAAATATAAGTACTTACCTATTAATTAGTTATAACAGCAACAAAAGTAAGTATTAATATTATAACCATACAACACTAAAAGTATCTGTTTATTTTCAAAATAAAACTATAAATGTAATAGAAATAGGTATCACGATCGCCAAACAGACCAACAGTTTAAGTCTACCTACATGATAAACTTATATAATTATCAATTTAAATTATAATCAAGAAAGGTTATTCGTTAACTTTTGATTGTATCGTGGTGCTACTTTTAATTCAGTATAATATCATATTTATTTTCTTGTAACAAACATTTTGTGTCTAAAATCAAAAACTTTCAGATCTTCTTCAAATATTTTACCATCTGAATACTAATATGTGAAATCACCGACTAATAATATACTTACGTAAAGGTAGACATTAAACTGATCACAGGTAGTTATTTCCATTATAATACACTTTTATTTGTAGTTTCTAAATAAACAAAGCGTTGATAACTAAATATCACATAACTATCAAAAATAAAATGAATATGACAATTTACAAACACCGCAACTTGGTAGCATAATAAATTATGACGTTTGAAGGACGTAAAAAGCGACAACTATACAAAGTCGGTTAACGTGAAGCCGAACTAGCTCGGGTTACCTTTGCCCATATTTTCCGCGCGATTTTGACAAACACTGGCATAGAAAGTCATAGAAAGTGCTGCCATCTATATTAAAAAACATACTACGACATTAAGCCGCTTGACAGCGGGTTACCTTTGCCTGTGGCGTCACAATTTCACTTAGGTAACGGAATTTCTGGGGAACTAAATACAAGGTGCGCCATCTAACGTCAATTAAAATAAGTAATTGATATCGATTAAATTAACAAACAACGGGCTAATGGCCGATAGATGTCATTATTAAGTTATCAATTATAATTAATAAGTTAAGCTATTATAATTATTGTCCATTGTCTGATATGTTGCAAATTTATATTTGCCTATTAAATATATTGTTTAGTATCACCGAAAACCTAAAAGGGAAGCCGGTGGGAATCGGCTTGTATGGACGCTTCGCCACTGGTGTGCATGGGTGTGTATTTATTACATTGTATTTTGTTCTCTAGTTTCACCTTTCTATCATCTAATTTAACCTTATAATGTTATAATGTAGTGATGTACCTTTTTTTTGTTTTACTTTAACCTCTACCATCCTACATTAAAATAAAAATATATGAGTTTTATCCGATACTTTTGATATCAGCATAAATATAAAATTGCGCGTGTGTTCAGCTCCACAGCGGCCGCGCGCGCTCTATGTACCGTCACTGTTTAATGTTTATGTGCTTCGGTGACAGAGCAGGGAGACGCTTGTTTTTTTATATAATTTTAACGAGACTGGGCAGCGACGGCGCCCTGCGCGCTCTGCGGATGAATACATTTGCATGAAATGGCCGCGAGCACGCAACAGGCAGCGAACAACTCTTTCAGAACAAAACTTTCTTCGAACAAACTCCATCATAATATTTTGTTTTTGTTTCTTTTGTTTAAGTATCCAGATACGCGGGAATCTTCAATATTCAAATAAACATTATTTAATTATGGCGGGGGCGCTACTAGCATATTTGCCGGCTGTATGTACGGAGATGTACGTTCATCTGAAGCAATAAAGCCGTGCCTGTGTGACTGCTGGAGGCCCCACAGATCCTCATTTGAGTCACAATACCTTATCTTAAAGGTAAGTAACTTACTTCTGACTCGTTTGGTTTTGCCAGTAGTTATGGCGATTGATAATTACAAAATATGAACATCAAATAAATGACTTATTGAACTAATGGAACAGAAGAAGAATTCATCCAATGAAAGATACTATTACTATTAATTACTTCTACGAAGTGTTTATAACAATATCGTCCTTGTCTGCGCTATTGACATAAATATTTTTTATCGGTTTTTACTGTTTGATAATTACAACCCGATAGTCACCAGTCTATACAATTGTAAGACGTTGTTTTGTATTTTTATATTCGTTTTAAATATTTAACCTCACACATTTTATGTATAATTTCATTGAAAGATATTATGAGCAATCGAAATTTACAAAATAAATAAGTGTCTATTATAAATATAGCTCAGTTGTCTGTTAACTTACCTTGAACTATGAAGTCTAGTTTTAAATACATAGTACCTCTGAATCGTATTTGAAACTCAAAAATAGATAATATAAACCCAACAGTCACCCTATTCTGACGCTACACAAAGTTGCAAGTCTTGTTGTGAGTATTAAACTATAACCAACTATTCTGTTTAATATCTTTGTAACATATACTGAAGGTAACCTTAAGACCTAAACTAGAAATAATATGATTTAAGGTTTAGTGATCGAACGCGCGGTCTCTCGGTTCGCAATGAGTTCATCGACAGCTATGCCACCGCACCTGTACCTGAATGCTAGATTTTTTTTTCATCAATTGTATAATGTTGTGCATGATAAGATGTTTTAAACATCTTGACACCTAGTTAGATCTTATTTTTTTAGCGGACCCGTTATCAGAATATTTTTGCAATTCATTTTGTAAGGAACTACTTCTTTTATTACTTTTAAGTCTTATTTTCGATGTTTGAACGATTTGTAAAGTAATTGTTCAACATTTTCCATCTGCAAGGAGCGGTAACAATATGCTGCTCGGAGCTCAGCATTGCAGCGCTTATAATCAGCGGAGAGCGGAATCAATAGTCTTTTGTGTGGGCAGGTCGTCCCGCCGCGTCGTCGCGTCGTCCGTCACAACACTGCCGTGGATGTAATCGCGCAACAATGCCGGCCCAAACTTCATTTCTCGACGACACAAAGGAAAGTAATCAACAAGTGCGGCGCGCTGTGTGAGCTACGCACACCACGGCTCATGGCGCCGTACACACAGACATACAGACAGACACGCCGCTTAATGAAATGACATCGCCGCGGTTATATTATATCCGCTTCAAAACATGCTGTTCATAAATGATACCTTCTATGCATTCCTTTTGCACCTTGACGTTTACCTTACTATAATAAAGTACATTGGTTTTGGTCGGTGACCGAGTGCGGTTTCACTTTGGCTTGGGTTGGTGAGACTAGGTGTCCGATTTTGCGCCGGCATACCTTTGTTCACTAGCGCACTCCCTTGTACATTCCATCGCGTTGCCTCCCCAATATCAGTTGACAGCTGCTCGTACAAATTACGAGTAATTATTTTTTTGTATACGGGCACGGGCATATTGATTCCACTGCACCTGATGGAAAGTGGAGTGGGGTCCAAGAGAATGTCGACTGACGAGAGATGATTCCTCCTACCACCAGCAAATAATTGTCGAATCATTATGCAGTGTATATTATTAACTCAAATTCAGTAATTTCGTTATCTACGTTCGGCACGGCATGATCATTAAACACTGGGAGACATATTATTATAAGTTTTACCTGAAGTATTAATCGCTGACCAATTTCAGCTGAATTTAGCGAATTTTAAGGGTAATGAAAAGTTTTAATCGGAGTGCTCTGCGCGGACGAGCGCGAGGCGGGGTGTGCGCAGGGGTGCCGGGGGTAGAGGCGGGGGGTGGGCGGGGGAGTCAGATGAACAGTTGTAATGTTCCCTTAATTGCGTTCCATTGTAACTGATACGGCTATTTTTGCAGTTGGATAGCTATTGTCGCTTCACAAACAGTAATTAGGTTTTGTGTACAGGAAATTACAATAATATCAGCCCTGTGTTGAATTATCTCGGGGCTGGACACGGGCCTGCTTTGTAATGAGAGGGCTAGGCTTTTGTTCGCCGCACTGGCTTAGGCCTTATTTTGTTATACATGGTCAAACCTGATAATAGGTAAAATTAGAGACAACTATCGAATATGACATTTTATAGCACTTCTTCTTTCTATAATTACAACAAATTGTTAAATATTGGACTACCCAAAAATTATTAGTTAGCAATATGGTAGCTGGCCAACTCATGTACGATGAGCTGTCTCAGTAGTGACAATAATATTTCTATATATTTGGGTTCAGATCAATAATACCAATAAATAGTAGACCAATATAAAAGTTGCGAAAAATCATTCTTATTCATCTCGAACTAATACAATCTTTTATGAGTTTCTATATACAAGTGGTTAAAATAATGCATACTACATGTTTTTTTAATATATCGAAATAGTCTTCAGAATGTCAATTTGAATACATTGGTTAAAATCTAAGAATAATAATTAAAGCCATAGAATCCATGCTAAAATAGTTACTCAATATATTATGTATTGATACTATATTAGTTTATGACTTGGATATCCGGTTCCAACAGGCCGGCATAATTGTGTCGACTGGCGGCGTAATCATCTGTGGTCAGTCGACATACAATGGGTCCTCACTCCACTTACCATCAGGTGTTTGGGGTCACTTTTCCGGGCCCGCATAAAATAAATAAAGTGACAGAAAGAGATGTATTCATTCATGCATTACCAGGTTTAAGTTATAGAAAAGTTACCCCATCTTGATCACTGTTTAGCAATAGACGCCTTAAAGTGGGATCCGAAACTTCATATACAAGTCACCTCGACTTTCCCATCACCGTTAAAATATTAACTGAGTGTCAAGTATTGTTTAAGCGGATCTCTGAAACATATAAAAGTAAATATGAGACTCCTTTCCCAACTTCCTTGGATATTTTAGCTTTAAATATTTTATTCTGTTTTTATTTCCTGAAGTTTACTTTTTAATAAAGTACTCGTATATTATGTGAGGCGGTGCGCAGTAGAGTGCACGTGTCGTGTCGTGCGGTGGCGGCGGCGGGTGTCTCGTGTCAAGCTTTCTTATATTGCGCGCCACATTAGGTAACCACTCGAAGAGCACTTACCGAGGAGCCCTCCGCTCGGGCCATTATAAGACAAAATATCAACAATTGTATTAAGCGGCGATAGCTCAGCGGAAGTCAGGCCGAGTGTGATGTCGGTTTCGATGAAGGCACTCTCTATAAACCGTTTGAAGATAGGTGTATATATTAGAAATTATAGCTGGATTATAGATGCTAATTAATCGTGACATACCTATCCTCCCGAGAGGTCTTCCTAAGAATTTCGAAGGCTTAATAAGTACACTAAATTTAAAATAGCATTCATTGCTTAGGCATTGCAAGTTGTTACCGTCAGGCTGGTAAGCCATGCATGGCTAGTTACCGAATCGGAGGGGCGGAGGGCGTTGCAGGTGGTCCCTTCTTAGTAATTCTATAGAGGCGCTACACAAAAATCTCCATTCGTAGCGAAGTACTCGCATTAGCCACGAAGTCAGCTTCGTGTTGGCACTTCGACCTCTGCGCCGCTGCCCGGTATGAGATCGCGCGGTGAGGCAACTGTCCCTGTTTTCTGTTTATCTAACTAAACAATGAAATAACAATTAGTTCGCTTAAGCTGTCGTCTCTCCATAACAATAAGAACACCAATCCAAATCAAACAACACCACTTAATGATACTTCTGAAGCCACAGCACGCTCGTAACCCAATGTTAAGTTTCGTAATATCCCGTATATTGTAATTAAACTAGCTAAATATTCGGAACCAGACAATAGCAGAATATAGTAGTACTTGCACATTTGCGTTAGAGAGATAAAGCGAAATTTATCAAAACCGACTCTCATAGCGAGTACTAATTATTCACGACGTGTTTAGTAACAAAGATGCTATATAATACCTTTCAGTTGCAATAGCCGCCGTAGACTTTGGATATGAGTACAAGGTACGGGTTCCTCGTGCGGTATCACGTTACATCACTTCACCCTTTGTTAACAGACGGCAGAGCAATAAACTGTAAACTTTACCGGTAATAGAGCCATCATTTTGTACATAAAAGTATTTTTGTTAAATCATCGCTTTTTTAAATTAATTGAACAAAATGATTTAAAATACTCTGTGATTATATCTATTATTCCGCCATCAGTAGAGTTGTACTCTAAACGGTTGATTTATAACACGAGTAACTCATGAGAGATGTAGGTTTCATTAAAAATTAACTCACTTAAGTTTTATGCAGTTAATATTTGTACCAAACTCCCAGATATTAAAACATTTACAGGTACCTCTCAACACACACCACTTATGTCACTGAACTGTAGGTGTTTTCTGTTTATAAAATTATTAAGTAAATTGTAAACGCTGCATTGGACCAGATCGTTGACGATGGCATCCCTTATTTTGTAATACGGGTATCTTTGTCAGGTACATGGTGTCAGTACTGTGGCGTACTGTCGGAGGTCTTCATCAGTAATGTTTGTCCGTCCGTCAGTCGCGCATAGCAGAGTGGCGCATTCAATCTGGCTGAAAACTTTTACCTGTTGTGTGGAAATGTAAGGCGTGGGAGCGGGGGGAGCGAGGCTGGGGGCTGCGGGGGACGAACGAGCAGCTTTCGTTTTGTTTACTAATGGATGAAATGATAGCAAAAAATACGTGAGTCGCAACCGCCCGCCGAGAACACTCGTCGCGCAGACAGGCCGCCGCGCCGCGACACGGCGCTGGGCGTACAATTACATGCGAATTATTTTTATAAATATAACAGATTTCTATTTTTGTATTGTAGAATTTCTTATAAAATATTTCGAGTTCAAGAGTATATGCTGTGCCCTGATCATCCGCCACTACTTCGAGGAATTGTTTTGTGTTTCGTTATTGAAAATTAATCAATCATAACATATTGAACACTCAAGGTCAAAGTATGTAAAGAAGTAAGTCACCGTAATAAAAACTAGGAACAAACATTTAAAACTGTAAGTTTAACTATATTAAATATTATGCAGAGCGTAGATATATTAATGAACAGTTCAGTGCATTTCTGTAATAATATAATATATGCAGAGCGTTGATATATTAATGAACAGTTCAGTGCATTTCTGTAATCTTCTATACTTATAATAAATCTGTAGAGAGGTCAATTCTGTACATGAAATATATTTCCAAAATAACTATCAGGGGGTGATTAGGGATCGATACTGATGCCAAAAATGCAATTAGTTAAATTTTTGTCTGTCTGTCTGTCTGTCTGTCTGTCTGTATAACCGTTATAGAAACAAAAACTACTCGACGGATTTTAACGAAACTTGGTACAATTATTTGTCATACTCCTGTACTGGTTATAGTATACTTTTTATCACGCTACAATTAATAGGAGCAGAGCAGTGAAGGGAAATGTTGGGAAAACGGGAGAAGTTACTCCATTTTTAAGCTTCCGTCGCGTGTGCAAGCTTAATGGTTAAAGCTACACAGAAGTCATGTATGACGGAAATGTTCTTCTTAAAATTATGTAAAAATATCCCACGACAGCATATGTCTATCTTTTATGGTTGACTCACAATAACACGTGTAACTCCCGATAGCTTAGCAGTTCGAAGCTTTCTCATTATATTTGTCTACTCTTACGTTTATAACACTCTTAGTCATCCCTAATTAAAAAGTTAACATTATTAAATATTCCATAAAAAAGAATTATAGAAATCGGTATAGAAACACCAAAGTTATACATGAAATACGCTAATAATAAGCCATCATGCGTGAATACTGAATCATGCTATAAGGATTATTTTTATAAATATATAAGGTCGCGAACGCACAGGCAGGCGGCTTGCTTGGCACCTAGAGGCTAGCGAATCACCTAGCGAGTAGCTTCGTAAAATGAACATTCTTGAACGTTCGCGACCGGATCCATTTTTGAAGTCCGAAATCCACGCGGGCGAAGCTGCGAGCGGAAGCTAGTAATATAATATACAGAGTCACTTACGCGCCGTAGAAATGCGCGAAAATTCAATAATAAAACAAATTTATTATAACATCGGCATTATTTTTCACCTAATATCGTATACTCAGCATACACTAAGCCTTATTATTGTGAGAGCTTCCCTACAGATATGTATAAGTCGGTGGTACATCTGCGGCGCGCGCTCTATGCGAGGTGTATCCCCGAGTACCGCATTAAGTGAAATTATGCGTCCTGGCGCGGCGGTGGCTCGCGTTTATTGTACCGGAAAATGCGTCTTGTATAAAACGAGTTTAATTACAGCTCTGGTGTCTTTGTACAGAGCGCCGCGAGCGAGCGACCCGCGCCGGCTGACGCTCGCGACACTGACGACACACAGAGAGCGCCGAGAGCAGACAACGTGGGAACGATTGTTACCGCCACGACACTACTTTGTGCGATCAACAGCTCTCTACGTGTATAATCGTTCAAATGGGTATTCATTTAATATTAATGTCGTTTGTTTGGAAACTCGGTTTTACGAATTTGTTTTATGTTACTATTAATTGAATGTGTTTGCAGCTGTCTACGGCAATACACTCCTGTTGCAGCTGGCGTGGTTTGTTGTTAATAAAATCGCGCTGCTATTTATTTACTCGCGATTTTGTTGGTTTCTATATAAAATGTTGTATGTTGGAATGTTCCTTATACAAATATATACGTTGCAAAACTTCGGCGCTATCTAAAATGTCTATAACCATGTAATATCTATTACGTATTTTCTGAGAAAACATCAATCCCTAAATTAATATATATACGGAGCTAGCATTTGTTCGTTGCTCCACCCACGTTTAAATCTTTTCCAAGCATAAGAGTTTTATTGAAACAGTGGATTTTTCCACGATAAAACCAATAATAGGGTGCCTATACTACTCTGGTTATTAACTTATCATACAAAGAAGGTTAATTTTTCCACCGTCTCTTTGATTTATTTAGAATATCAGCAAAGTTATTACGCAGGAGTATAGTTTTTGATAGACGATGAATAATTTACGTCACGGCCATAAGTTGGGAAGTTATAAAGCCCCCAAAATAGAGGAGCTTAAAACTTTGAGCAGAGTTCGAGAATCGAACGGGACCGCGCCTGCTTCACAACCGATATTCAGTTAGTGTAGTTCACAAGTATAAGCGGCTATCAGTGAGGAAAATTAATATCATATCCCAAAATTACTTTCAAACACCGTAATTTATTATATTACTATAATATATTATATTACTATCTCATAACTTTAACTTTTTATTTATGATTTTATAACTTTAACGACGAGGAAATCCGTTTACAGATTTATTCGAATTTTGGCTCGCGTACATACACAGTTCTACCGACTGAGACCCTGCAATGGTTTATAGACGACTACCCAAAAGAATCAGTTCTAGTGTATACCGGCAAATAAATACACGAGATATGTGTGGTGGCGCGTTCTCTTCCTGATTGAATGTCTGCTGCAATATGACGTGTTCGGAGTTTGGGGTGATAAAATTTCCATCATAATTGTTCTCCTGCCCTTTACACATTCCAATGTAGAGTGAGTGCGCAAGCTTCTTTCTGTCTTTTTAATGCTATGCATTTAGTTAAATTATTTGTCTTATTATTTATCTGTATATAAATTGTATAAATAAAAAAATATTTTAGCCGTCCAAGATATTTTTAATCAAATTCTAAACTCTATAACTAATTGTTAATATACCGGCATAGAAACAATGTTACAAAATATTTATGTGTTTCCAAATGAAATATTATTAACGTCGGTTTAAAAATTATTTGTTGAAGTGTTTGTGATAGCCTCTACACTGTGAGTGGTTGTGTGGAACATTAGACTCTACTCGTGTGCAACACGTTGTGTGCACGCGCGTGCACGTGTGTGTGTGTGCTAACACTTGCCAGCTCATCTTTCAGAGCAGCGCTAATTAACTAACGACTCCACGGGCATCGTTAATTATGTTGCGATACGGTAATTACAGTGGAAAATTAATTTTCGCTTAATTTCTCACATTCCGCCGTAGCCCTGGACAAAGGCTATACACCCGGTTACGAACAGCCGACTAGAAATTGTGGCTGGCATAGTACCTATATATTGTGTGGGCGTCATTTTCATTTTCCATATTACTGTTAAACATATTAACCTAATCTCATTTTGTTATTAATACATTAAATCATAAAAATACCCTTACGAAGATAATATGTTTTCTAGCAACATCTATTCCGTTAATCCCAGGTTACAAGGAGGTGTAATTCAAAAAATTATTTAAGCCCCATGGAACTCAAAGTATCCATACAATGTTCGAAATAGCTGTTTAATATTCCGCTAGACATTTTTCATGAATTTGTGTTTACTTTGCGACTTCCACTGAAGTGTTCAATTTT